>NW_026989174.1:0-120735 GCF_030222135.1 Aotus nancymaae
CGTTTTGGATTTAGAAGCAGATATTTCCCTGTGCTTACTGCTGTTTCTTCCGTATGCCGGTAATGGGCTGAAAACGCCTGTTTTGGGACTCTGCAGAGAAAGTGTTTGCAGACTGCTGAATCCACACACGGGTTTAACTCTGGAAGTTGAGTGCACACATTGACAACCGTTCTGTTAGATAGCTGCGTTTTGGATTTAGAAGCAGATATTTCCCTGTGCTTACTGCTGTTTCTTCCATATGCCGGTAATGGGCTGAAAACGCCTGTTTTGGGACTCTGCAGAGAAAGTGTTTGCAGACTGCTGAATCCACACACGGGTTTAACTCTGGAAGTTGAGTGCACACATTGACAACCGTTCTGTTAGATAGCTGCGTTTTGGATTTAGAAGAAGATATTTCCCTGTGCTTACTGCTGTTTCTTCCATATGCCGGTAATGGGCTGAAAACGCCTGTTTTGGGACTCTGCAGAGAAAGTGTTTGCAGACTGCTGAATCCACACACGGGTTTAACTCTGGAAGTTGAGTGCACACATTGACAACCGTTCTGTTAGATAGCTGCGTTTTGGATTTAGAAGCAGATATTTCCCTGTGCTTACTGCTGTTTCTTCCGTATGCCGGTAATGGGCTGAAAACGCCTGTTTTGGGACTCTGCAGAGAAAGTGTTTGCAGACTGCTGAATCCACACACGGGTTTAACTCTGGAAGTTGAGTGCACACATTGACAACCCTTCTGTTAGATAGCTGCGTTTTGGATTTAGAAGCAGATATTTCCCTGTGCTTACTGCTGTTTCTTCCATATGCCGGTAATGGGCTGAAAACGCCTGTTTTGGGACTCTGCAGAGAAAGTGTTTGCAGACTGCTGAATCCACACACGGGTTTAACTCTGGAAGTTGAGTGCACACATTGACAACCGTTCTGTTAGATAGCTGCGTTTTGGATTTAGAAGCAGATATTTCCCTGTGCTTACTGCTGTTTCTTCCGTATGCCGGTAATGGGCTGAAAACGCCTGTTTTGGGACTCTGCAGAGAAAGTGTTTGCAGACTGCTGAATCCACACACGGGTTTAACTCTGAAAGTTGAGTGCACACATTGACAATCGTTCTGTTAGATAGCTGCGTTTTGGATTTAGAAGCAGATATTTCCCTGTGCTTACTGCTGTTTCTTCCGTATGCCGGTAATGGGCTGAAAACGCCTGTTTTGGGACTCTGCAGAGAAAGTGTTTGCAGACTGCTGAATCCACGCACGGGTTTAACTCTGGAAGTTGAGTGCACACATTGACAACCGTTCTGTTAGATAGCTGCGTTTTGGATTTAGAAGCAGATATTTCCCTGTGCTTACTGCTGTTTCTTCCGTATGCCGGTAATGGGCTGAAAACGCCTGTTTTGGGACTCTGCAGAGAAAGTGTTTGCAGACTGCTGAATCCACACACGGGTTTAACTCTGGAAGTTGAGTGCACACATTGACAACCGTTCTGTTAGATAGCTGCGTTTTGGATTTACAAGCAGATATTTCCCTGTGCTTACTGCTGTATCTTCCATATGCCGGTAATGGGCTGAAAACGCCTGTTTTGGGACTCTGCAGAGAAAGTGTTTGCAGACTGCTGAATCCACACACGGGTTTAACTCTGAAAGTTGAGTGCACACATTGACAACCGTTCTGTTAGATAGCTGCGTTTTGGATTTAGAAGCAGATATTTCCCTGTGCTTACTGCTGTTTCTTCCGTATGCCGGTAATGGGCTGAAAACGCCTGTTTTGGGACTCTGCACAGAAAGTGTTTGCAGACTGCTGAATCCACACACGGGTTTAACTCTGGAAGTTGAGTGCACACATTGACAACCGTTCTGTTAGATAGCTGCGTTTTGGATTTAGAAGCAGATATTTCCCTGTGCTTACTGCTGTTTCTTCCATATGCCGGTAATGGGCTGAAAACGCCTGTTTTGGGACTCTGCAGAGAAAGTGTTTGCAGACTGCTGAATCCACACACGGGTTTAACTCTGGAAGTTGAGTGCACACATTGACAACCGTTCTGTTAGATAGCTGCGTTTTGGATTTAGAAGCAGATATTTCCCTGTGCTTACTGCTGTTTCTTCCATATGCCGGCAATGGGCTGAAAACGCCTGTTTTGGGACTCTGCACAGAAAGTGTTTGCAGACTGCTGAAACCACACACGGGTTTAACTCTGGAAGTTGAGTGCACACATTGACAACCGTTCTGTTAGATAGCTGCGTTTTGGATTTAGAAGCAGATATTTCCCTGTGCTTACTGCTGTTTCTTCCATATGCCGGTAATGGGCTGAAAACGCCTGTTTTGGGACTCTGCACAGAAAGTGTTTGCAGACTGCTGAATCCACACACGGGATTAACTCTGGAAGTTGAGTGCACACATTGACAACCGTTCTGTTAGATAGCTGCGTTTTGGATTTAGAAGCAGATATTTCCCTGTGCTTACTGCTGTTTCTTCCATATGCTGGTAATGGGCTTAAAACGCCTGTTTTGGGACTCTGCACAGAAAGTGTTTGCAGACTGCTGAATCCACACACGGGTTTAACTCTGAAAGTTGAGTGCACACATTGACAATCGTTCTGTTAGATAACTGCGTTTTGGATTTAGAAGCAGATATTTCCCTGTGCTTACTGCTGTTTCTTCCATATGCCGGTAATGGGCTGAAAACGCCTGTTTTGGGACTCTGCAGAGAAAGTGTTTGCAGACTGCTGAATCCACACACGGGTTTAACTCTGGAAGTTGAGTGCACACATTGACAACCGTTCTGTTAGATAGCTGCGTTTTGGATTTAGAAGCAGATATTTCCCTGTGCTTACCGCTGCTTCTTCCATATGCCGGTAATGGGCTGAAAACGCCTGTTTTGGGACTCTGCAGAGAAAGTGTTTGCAGACTGCTGAATCCACACACGGGTTTAACTCTGGAAGTTGAGTGCACACATTGACAACCGTTCTGTTAGATAGCTGCGTTTTGGATTTACAAGCAGATATTTCCCTGTGCTTACTGCTGTTTCTTCCATATGCCGGTAATGGGCTGAAAACGCCTGTTTTGGGACTCTGCAGAGAAAGTGTTTGCAGACTGCTGAATCCACACACGGGTTTAACTCTGGAAGTTGAGTGCACACATTGACAACCGTTCTGTTAGATAGCTGCGTTTTGGATTTAGAAGCAGATATTTCCCTGTGCTTACTGCTGTTTCTTCCATATGCCGGTAATGGGCTGAAAACGCCTGTTTTGTGACTCTGCAGAGAAAGTGTTTGCAGACTGCTGAATCCACACACGGGTTTAACTCTGGAAGTTGAGTGCACACATTGACAACCGTTCTGTTAGATAGCTGTGTTTTGGATTTAGAAGCAGATATTTCCCTGTGCTTACTGCTGTTTCTTCCGTATGCCGGTAATGGGCTGAAAACGCCTGTTTTGGGACTCTGCAGAGAAAGTGTTTGCAGACTGCTGAATCCACACACGGGTTTAACTCTGGAAGTTGAGTGCACACATTGACAACCGTTCTGTTAGATAGCTGCGTTTTGGATTTAGAAGCAGATATTTCCCTGTGCTTACTGCTGTTTCTTCCATATGCCGGTAATGGGCTGAAAACGCCTGTTTTGGGACTCTGCAGAGAAAGTGTTTGCAGACTGCTGAATCCACACACGGGTTTAACTCTGGAAGTTGAGTGCACACATTGACAACCGTTCTGTTAGATAGCTGCGTTTTGGATTTAGAAGCAGATATTTCCCTGTGCTTACTGCTGTTTCTTCCATATGCCGGTAATGGGCTGAAAACGCCTGTTTTGGGACTCTGCAGAGAAAGTGTTTGCAGACTGCTGAATCCACACACGGGTTTAACTCTGAAAGTTGAGTGCACACATTGACAATCGTTCTGTTAGATAGCTGCGTTTTGGATTTAGAAGCAGATATTTCCCTGTGCTTACTGCTGTTTCTTCCGTATGCCGGTAATGGGCTGAAAACGCCTGTTTTGGGACTCTGCAGAGAAAGTGTTTGCAGACTGCTGAATCCACGCACGGGTTTAACTCTGGAAGTTGAGTGCACACATTGACAACCGTTCTGTTAGATATCTGCGTTTTGGATTTAGAATCAGATATTTCCCTGTGCTTACTGCTGTTTCTTCCGTATGCCGGTAATGGGCTGAAAACGCCTGTTTTGGGACTCTGCAGAGAAAGTGTTTGCAGACTGCTGAATCCACACACGGGTTTAACTCTGGAAGTTGAGTGCACACATTGACAACCGTTCTGTTAGATAGCTGCGTTTTGGATTTAGAAGCAGATATTTCCCTGTGCTTACTGCTGTTTCTTCCATATGCCGGTAATGGGCTGAAAACGCCTGTTTTGGGACTCTGCAGAGAAAGTGTTTGCAGACTGCTGAATCCACACACGGGTTTAACTCTGGAAGTTGAGTGCACACATTGACAACCGTTCTGTTAGATAGCTGCGTTTTGGATTTACAAGCAGATATTTCCCTGTGCTTACTGCTGTTTCTTCCATATGCCGGTAATGGGCTGAAAACGCCTGTTTTGGGACTCTGCAGAGAAAGTGTTTGCAGACTGCTGAATCCACACACGGGTTTAACTCTGAAAGTTGAGTGCACACATTGACAACCGTTCTGTTAGATAGCTGCGTTTTGGATTTAGAAGCAGATATTTCCCTGTGCTTACTGCTGTTTCTTCCGTATGCCGGTAATGGGCTGAAAACGCCTGTTTTGGGCCTCTGCAGAGAAAGTGTTTGCAGACTGCTGAATCCACACACGGGTTTAACTCTGGAAGTTGAGTGCACACATAGACAACCGTTCTGTTAGATAGCTGCGTTTTGGATTTAGAAGCAGATATTTCCCTGTGCTTACTGCTGTTTCTTCCGTATGACGGTAATGGGCTGAAAAAGCCTGTTTTGGGACTCTGCACAGAAAGTGTTTGCAGACTGCTGAATCCACACACGGGTTTAACTCTGGAAGTTGAGTGCACACATTGACAACCGTTCTGTTAGATAGCTGCGTTTTGGATTTAGAAGCAGATATTTCCCTGTGCTTACTGCTGTTTCTTCCATATGCCGGTAATGGGCTGAAAACGCCTGTTTTGGGACTCTGCACAGAAAGTGTTTGCAGACTGCTGAATCCACACACGGGTTTAACTCTGGAAGTTGAGTGCACACATTGACAACCGTTCTGTTACATAGCTGCGTTTTGGATTTAGAAGCAGATATTTCCCTGTGCTTACTGCTGTTTCTTCCATATGCCGGTAATGGGCTGAAAACGCCTGTTTTGGGACTCTGCAGAGAAAGTGTTTGCAGACTGCTGAATCCACACACGGGTTTAACTCTGGAAGTTGAGTGCACACATTGACAACCGTTCTGTTAGATAGCTGCGTTTTGGATTTAGAAGCAGATATTTCCCAGTGCTTACTGCTGTTTCTTCCATATGCCGGTAATGGGCTGAAAACGCCTGTTTTGGGACTCTGCACAGAAAGTGTTTGCAGACTGCTGAATCCACACACGGGTTTAACTCTGGAAGTTGAGTGCACACATTGACAACCGTTCTGTTAGATAGCTGCGTTTTGGATTTAGAAGCAGATATTTCCCTGTGCTTACTGCTGTTTCTTCCGTATGCCGGTAATGGGCTGAAAACGCCTGTTTTGGGACTCTGCAGAGAAAGTGTTTGCAGACTGCTGAATCCACACACGGGTTTAACTCTGGAAGTTGAGTGCACACATTGACAACCGTTCTGTTAGATAGCTGCGTTTTGGATTTAGAAGCAGATATTTCCCTGTGCTTACTGCTGCTTCTTCCATATGCCGGTAATGGGCTGAAAACGCCTGTTTTGGGACTCTGCAGAGAAAGTGTTTGCAGACTGCTGAATCCACACACGGGTTTAACTCTGGAAGTTGAGTGCACACATTGACAACCGTTCTGTTAGATAGCTGCGTTTTGGATTTACAAGCAGATATTTCCCTGTGCTTACTGCTGTTTCTTCCATATGCCGGTAATGGGCTGAAAACGCCTGTTTTGGGACTCTGCAGAGAAAGTGTTTGCAGACTGCTGAATCCACACACGGGTTTAACTCTGAAAGTTGAGTGCACACATTGACAACCGTTCTGTTAGATATCTGCGTTTTGGATTTAGAAGCAGATATTTCCCTGTGCTTACTGCTGTTTCTTCCATATGCCGGTAATGGGCTGAAAACGCCTGTTTTGGGACTCTGCACAGAAAGTGTTTGCAGACTGCTGAATCCACACACGGGTTTAACTCTGGAAGTTGAGTGCACACATTGACAACCGTTCTGTTAGATAGCTGCGTTTTGGATTTAGAAGCAGATATTTCCCTGTGCTTACTGCTGTTTCTTCCATATGCCGGTAATGGGCTGAAAACGCCTGTTTTGGGACTCTGCAGAGAAAGTGTTTGCAGACTGCTGAATCCACACACGGGTTTAACTCTGGAAGTTGAGTGCACACATTGACAACCGTTCTGTTAGATAGCTGCGTTTTGGATTTAGAAGCAGATATTTCCCTGTGCTTACTGCTGTTTCTTCCATATGCCGGTAATGGGCTGAAAACGCCTGTTTTGGGACTCTGCAGAGAAAGTGTTTGCAGACTGCTGAATCCACACACGGGTTTAACTCTGAAAGTTGAGTGCACACATTGACAATCGTTCTGTTAGATAGCTGCGTTTTGGATTTAGAAGCAGATATTTCCCTGTGCTTACTGCTGTTTCTTCCGTATGCCGGTAATGGGCTGAAAACGCCTGTTTTGGGACTCTGCAGAGAAAGTGTTTGCAGACTGCTGAATCCACGCACGGGTTTAACTCTGGAAGTTGAGTGCACACATTGACAACCGTTCTGTTAGATAGCTGCGTTTTGGATTTAGAAGCAGATATTTCCCTGTGCTTACTGCTGTTTCTTCCGTATGCCGGTAATGGGCTGAAAACGCCTGTTTTGGGACTCTGCAGAGAAAGTGTTTGCAGACTGCTGAATCCACACACGGGTTTAACTCTGGAAGTTGAGTGCACACATTGACAACCGTTCTGTTAGATAGCTGCGTTTTGGATTTAGAAGCAGATATTTCCCTGTGCTTACTGCTGTTTCTTCCATATGCCGGTAATGGGCTGAAAACGCCTGTTTTGGGACTCTGCACAGAAAGTGTTTGCAGACTGCTGAATCCACACACGGGATTAACTCTGGAAGTTGAGTGCACACATTGACAACCGTTCTGTTAGATAGCTGCGTTTTGGATTTAGAAGCAGATATTTCCCTGTGCTTACTGCTGTTTCTTCCATATGCTGGTAATGGGCTTAAAACGCCTGTTTTGGGACTCTGCACAGAAAGTGTTTGCAGACTGCTGAATCCACACACGGGTTTAACTCTGAAAGTTGAGTGCACACATTGACAATCGTTCTGTTAGATAACTGCGTTTTGGATTTAGAAGCAGATATTTCCCTGTGCTTACTGCTGTTTCTTCCATATGCCGGTAATGGGCTGAAAACGCCTGTTTTGGGACTCTGCAGAGAAAGTGTTTGCAGACTGCTGAATCCACACACGGGTTTAACTCTGGAAGTTGAGTGCACACATTGACAACCGTTCTGTTAGATAGCTGCGTTTTGGATTTAGAATCAGATATTTCCCTGTGCTTACTGCTGTTTCTTCCGTATGCCGGTAATGGGCTGAAAACGCCTGTTTTGGGACTCTGCAGAGAAAGTGTTTGCAGACTGCTGAATCCACACACGGGTTTAACTCTGGAAGTTGAGTGCACACATTGACAACCGTTCTGTTAGATAGCTGCGTTTTGGATTTAGAAGCAGATATTTCCCTGTGCTTACCGCTGCTTCTTCCATATGCCGGTAATGGGCTGAAAACGCCTGTTTTGGGATTCTGCAGAGAAAGTGTTTGCAGACTGCTGAATCCACACACGGGTTTAACTCTGGAAGTTGAGTGCACACATTGACAACCGTTCTGTTAGATAGCTGCGTTTTGGATTTACAAGCAGATATTTCCCTGTGCTTACTGCTGTTTCTTCCATATGCCGGTAATGGGCTGAAAACGCCTGTTTTGGGACTCTGCAGAGAAAGTGTTTGCAGACTGCTGAATCCACACACGGGTTTAACTCTGGAAGTTGAGTGCACACATTGACAACCGTTCTGTTAGATATCTGCGTTTTGGATTTAGAAGCAGATATTTCCCTGTGCTTACTGCTGTTTCTTCCGTATGCCGGTAATGGGCTGAAAACGCCTGTTTTGGGACTCTGCAGAGAAAGTGTTTGCAGACTGCTGAATCCACACACGGGTTTAACTCTGGAAGTTGAGTGCACACATTGACAACCGTTCTGTTAGATAGCTGCGTTTTGGATTTAGAAGCAGATATTTCCCTGTGCTTACTGCTGTTTCTTCCATATGCCGGTAATGGGCTGAAAACGCCTGTTTTGTGACTCTGCAGAGAAAGTGTTTGCAGACTGCTGAATCCACACACGGGTTTAACTCTGGAAGTTGAGTGCACACATTGACAACCGTTCTGTTAGATAGCTGTGTTTTGGATTTAGAAGCAGATATTTCCCTGTGCTTACTGCTGTTTCTTCCGTATGCCGGTAATGGGCTGAAAACGCCTGTTTTGGGACTCTGCAGAGAAAGTGTTTGCAGACTGCTGAATCCACACACGGGTTTAACTCTGGAAGTTGAGTGCACACATTGACAACCGTTCTGTTAGATATCTGCGTTTTGGATTTAGAAGCAGATATTTCCCTGTGCTTACTGCTGTTTCTTCCGTATGCCGGTAATGGGCTGAAAACGCCTGTTTTGGGACTCTGCAGAGAAAGTGTTTGCAGACTGCTGAATCCACACACGGGTTTAACTCTGGAAGTTGAGTGCACACATTGACAACCGTTCTGTTAGATAGCTGCGTTTTGGATTTAGAAGCAGATATTTCCCTGTGCTTACTGCTGTTTCTTCCATATGCCGGTAATGGGCTGAAAACGCCTGTTTTGTGACTCTGCAGAGAAAGTGTTTGCAGACTGCTGAATCCACACACGGGTTTAACTCTGGAAGTTGAGTGCACACATTGACAACCGTTCTGTTAGATAGCTGTGTTTTGGATTTAGAAGCAGATATTTCCCTGTGCTTACTGCTGTTTCTTCCGTATGCCGGTAATGGGCTGAAAACGCCTGTTTTGGGACTCTGCAGAGAAAGTGTTTGCAGACTGCTGAATCCACACACGGGTTTAACTCTGGAAGTTGAGTGCACACATTGACAACCGTTCTGTTAGATAGCTGCGTTTTGGATTTAGAAGCAGATATTTCCCTGTGCTTACTGCTGTTTCTTCCATATGCCGGTAATGGGCTGAAAACACCTGTTTTGGGACTCTGCAGAGAAAGTGTTTGCAGACTGCTGAATCCACACACGGGTTTAACTCTGGAAGTTGAGTGCACACATTGACAACCGTTCTGTTAGATAGCTGCGTTTTGGATTTAGAAGCAGATATTTCCCTGTGCTTACTGCTGTTTCTTCCATATGCCGGTAATGGGCTGAAAACGCCTGTTTTGGGACTCTGCAGAGAAAGTGTTTGCAGACTGCTGAATCCACACACGGGTTTAACTCTGGAAGTTGAGTGCACACATTGACAACCGTTCTGTTACATAGCTGCGTTTTGGATTTAGAAGCAGATATTTCCCTGTGCTTACTGCTGTTTCTTCCATATGCCGGTAATGGGCTGAAAACGCCTGTTTTGGGACTCTGCACAGAAAGTGTTTGCAGACTGCTGAATCCACACACGGGTTTAACTCTGGAAGTTGAGTGCACACATTGACAACCGTTCTGTTAGATAGCTGCGTTTTGGATTTAGAAGCAGATATTTCCCAGTGCTTACTGCTGTTTCTTCCATATGCCGGTAATGGGCTGAAAACGCCTGTTTTGGGACTCTGCACAGAAAGTGTTTGCAGACTGCTGAATCCACACACGGGTTTAACTCTGGAAGTTGAGTGCACACATTGACAACCGTTCTGTTAGATAGCTGCGTTTTGGATTTAGAAGCAGATATTTCCCTGTGCTTACTGCTGTTTCTTCCGTATGCCGGTAATGGGCTGAAAACGCCTGTTTTGGGACTCTGCAGAGAAAGTGTTTGCAGACTGCTGAATCCACACACGGGTTTAACTCTGGAAGTTGAGTGCACACATTGACAACCGTTCTGTTAGATAGCTGCGTTTTGGATTTAGAAGCAGATATTTCCCTGTGCTTACTGCTGCTTCTTCCATATGCCGGTAATGGGCTGAAAACGCCTGTTTTGGGACTCTGCAGAGAAAGTGTTTGCAGACTGCTGAATCCACACACGGGTTTAACTCTGGAAGTTGAGTGCACACATTGACAACCGTTCTGTTAGATAGCTGCGTTTTGGATTTACAAGCAGATATTTCCCTGTGCTTACTGCTGTTTCTTCCATATGCCGGTAATGGGCTGAAAACGCCTGTTTTGGGACTCTGCAGAGAAAGTGTTTGCAGACTGCTGAATCCACACACGGGTTTAACTCTGAAAGTTGAGTGCACACATTGACAACCGTTCTGTTAGATAGCTGCGTTTTGGATTTAGAAGCAGATATTTCCCTGTGCTTACTGCTGTTTCTTCCATATGCCGGTAATGGGCTGAAAACGCCTGTTTTGGGACTCTGCACAGAAAGTGTTTGCAGACTGCTGAATCCACACACGGGTTTAACTCTGGAAGTTGAGTGCACACATTGACAACCGTTCTGTTAGATAGCTGCGTTTTGGATTTAGAAGCAGATATTTCCCTGTGCTTACTGCTGTTTCTTCCATATGCCGGTAATGGGCTGAAAACGCCTGTTTTGGGACTCTGCACAGAAAGTGTTTGCAGACTGCTGAATCCACACACGGGTTTAACTCTGGAAGTTGAGTGCACACATTGACAACCGTTCTGTTAGATAGCTGCGTTTTGGATTTAGAAGCAGATATTTCCCAGTGCTTACTGCTGTTTCTTCCATATGCCGGTAATGGGCTGAAAACGCCTGTTTTGGGACTCTGCACAGAAAGTGTTTGCAGACTGCTGAATCCACACACGGGTTTAACTCTGGAAGTTGAGTGCACACATTGACAACCGTTCTGTTAGATAGCTGCGTTTTGGATTTAGAAGCAGATATTTCCCTGTGCTTACTGCTGTTTCTTCCGTATGCCGGTAATGGGCTGAAAACGCCTGTTTTGGGACTCTGCAGAGAAAGTGTTTGCAGACTGCTGAATCCACGCACGGGTTTAACTCTGGAAGTTGAGTGCACACATTGACAACCGTTCTGTTAGATATCTGCGTTTTGGATTTAGAATCAGATATTTCCCTGTGCTTACTGCTGTTTCTTCCGTATGCCGGTAATGGGCTGAAAACGCCTGTTTTGGGACTCTGCAGAGAAAGTGTTTGCAGACTGCTGAATCCACACACGGGTTTAACTCTGGAAGTTGAGTGCACACATTGACAACCGTTCTGTTAGATAGCTGCGTTTTGGATTTAGAAGCAGATATTTCCCTGTGCTTACTGCTGTTTCTTCCATATGCCGGTAATGGGCTGAAAACGCCTGTTTTGGGACTCTGCAGAGAAAGTGTTTGCAGACTGCTGAATCCACACACGGGTTTAACTCTGGAAGTTGAGTGCACACATTGACAACCGTTCTGTTAGATAGCTGCGTTTTGGATTTACAAGCAGATATTTCCCTGTGCTTACTGCTGTTTCTTCCATATGCCGGTAATGGGCTGAAAACGCCTGTTTTGGGACTCTGCAGAGAAAGTGTTTGCAGACTGCTGAATCCACACACGGGTTTAACTCTGAAAGTTGAGTGCACACATTGACAACCGTTCTGTTAGATAGCTGCGTTTTGGATTTAGAAGCAGATATTTCCCTGTGCTTACTGCTGTTTCTTCCGTATGCCGGTAATGGGCTGAAAACGCCTGTTTTGGGCCTCTGCAGAGAAAGTGTTTGCAGACTGCTGAATCCACACACGGGTTTAACTCTGGAAGTTGAGTGCACACATAGACAACCGTTCTGTTAGATAGCTGCGTTTTGGATTTAGAAGCAGATATTTCCCTGTGCTTACTGCTGTTTCTTCCGTATGACGGTAATGGGCTGAAAAAGCCTGTTTTGGGACTCTGCACAGAAAGTGTTTGCAGACTGCTGAATCCACACACGGGTTTAACTCTGGAAGTTGAGTGCACACATTGACAACCGTTCTGTTAGATAGCTGCGTTTTGGATTTAGAAGCAGATATTTCCCTGTGCTTACTGCTGTTTCTTCCATATGCCGGTAATGGGCTGAAAACGCCTGTTTTGGGACTCTGCACAGAAAGTGTTTGCAGACTGCTGAATCCACACACGGGTTTAACTCTGGAAGTTGAGTGCACACATTGACAACCGTTCTGTTACATAGCTGCGTTTTGGATTTAGAAGCAGATATTTCCCTGTGCTTACTGCTGTTTCTTCCATATGCCGGTAATGGGCTGAAAACGCCTGTTTTGGGACTCTGCAGAGAAAGTGTTTGCAGACTGCTGAATCCACACACGGGTTTAACTCTGGAAGTTGAGTGCACACATTGACAACCGTTCTGTTAGATAGCTGCGTTTTGGATTTAGAAGCAGATATTTCCCAGTGCTTACTGCTGTTTCTTCCATATGCCGGTAATGGGCTGAAAACGCCTGTTTTGGGACTCTGCACAGAAAGTGTTTGCAGACTGCTGAATCCACACACGGGTTTAACTCTGGAAGTTGAGTGCACACATTGACAACCGTTCTGTTAGATAGCTGCGTTTTGGATTTAGAAGCAGATATTTCCCTGTGCTTACTGCTGTTTCTTCCGTATGCCGGTAATGGGCTGAAAACGCCTGTTTTGGGACTCTGCAGAGAAAGTGTTTGCAGACTGCTGAATCCACACACGGGTTTAACTCTGGAAGTTGAGTGCACACATTGACAACCGTTCTGTTAGATAGCTGCGTTTTGGATTTAGAAGCAGATATTTCCCTGTGCTTACTGCTGCTTCTTCCATATGCCGGTAATGGGCTGAAAACGCCTGTTTTGGGACTCTGCAGAGAAAGTGTTTGCAGACTGCTGAATCCACACACGGGTTTAACTCTGGAAGTTGAGTGCACACATTGACAACCGTTCTGTTAGATAGCTGCGTTTTGGATTTACAAGCAGATATTTCCCTGTGCTTACTGCTGTTTCTTCCATATGCCGGTAATGGGCTGAAAACGCCTGTTTTGGGACTCTGCAGAGAAAGTGTTTGCAGACTGCTGAATCCACACACGGGTTTAACTCTGAAAGTTGAGTGCACACATTGACAACCGTTCTGTTAGATATCTGCGTTTTGGATTTAGAAGCAGATATTTCCCTGTGCTTACTGCTGTTTCTTCCATATGCCGGTAATGGGCTGAAAACGCCTGTTTTGGGACTCTGCACAGAAAGTGTTTGCAGACTGCTGAATCCACACACGGGTTTAACTCTGGAAGTTGAGTGCACACATTGACAACCGTTCTGTTAGATAGCTGCGTTTTGGATTTAGAAGCAGATATTTCCCTGTGCTTACTGCTGTTTCTTCCATATGCCGGTAATGGGCTGAAAACGCCTGTTTTGGGACTCTGCAGAGAAAGTGTTTGCAGACTGCTGAATCCACACACGGGTTTAACTCTGGAAGTTGAGTGCACACATTGACAACCGTTCTGTTAGATAGCTGCGTTTTGGATTTAGAAGCAGATATTTCCCTGTGCTTACTGCTGTTTCTTCCATATGCCGGTAATGGGCTGAAAACGCCTGTTTTGGGACTCTGCAGAGAAAGTGTTTGCAGACTGCTGAATCCACACACGGGTTTAACTCTGAAAGTTGAGTGCACACATTGACAATCGTTCTGTTAGATAGCTGCGTTTTGGATTTAGAAGCAGATATTTCCCTGTGCTTACTGCTGTTTCTTCCGTATGCCGGTAATGGGCTGAAAACGCCTGTTTTGGGACTCTGCAGAGAAAGTGTTTGCAGACTGCTGAATCCACGCACGGGTTTAACTCTGGAAGTTGAGTGCACACATTGACAACCGTTCTGTTAGATAGCTGCGTTTTGGATTTAGAAGCAGATATTTCCCTGTGCTTACTGCTGTTTCTTCCGTATGCCGGTAATGGGCTGAAAACGCCTGTTTTGGGACTCTGCAGAGAAAGTGTTTGCAGACTGCTGAATCCACACACGGGTTTAACTCTGGAAGTTGAGTGCACACATTGACAACCGTTCTGTTAGATAGCTGCGTTTTGGATTTAGAAGCAGATATTTCCCTGTGCTTACTGCTGTTTCTTCCATATGCCGGTAATGGGCTGAAAACGCCTGTTTTGGGACTCTGCACAGAAAGTGTTTGCAGACTGCTGAATCCACACACGGGATTAACTCTGGAAGTTGAGTGCACACATTGACAACCGTTCTGTTAGATAGCTGCGTTTTGGATTTAGAAGCAGATATTTCCCTGTGCTTACTGCTGTTTCTTCCATATGCTGGTAATGGGCTTAAAACGCCTGTTTTGGGACTCTGCACAGAAAGTGTTTGCAGACTGCTGAATCCACACACGGGTTTAACTCTGAAAGTTGAGTGCACACATTGACAATCGTTCTGTTAGATAACTGCGTTTTGGATTTAGAAGCAGATATTTCCCTGTGCTTACTGCTGTTTCTTCCATATGCCGGTAATGGGCTGAAAACGCCTGTTTTGGGACTCTGCAGAGAAAGTGTTTGCAGACTGCTGAATCCACACACGGGTTTAACTCTGGAAGTTGAGTGCACACATTGACAACCGTTCTGTTAGATAGCTGCGTTTTGGATTTAGAATCAGATATTTCCCCTGTGCTTACTGCTGTTTCTTCCGTATGCCGGTAATGGGCTGAAAACGCCTGTTTTGGGACTCTGCAGAGAAAGTGTTTGCAGACTGCTGAATCACACACGGGTTTAACTCTGGAAGTTGAGTGCACACATTGACAACCGTTCTGTTAGATAGCTGCGTTTTGGATTTAGAAGCAGATATTTCCCTGTGCTTACCGCTGCTTCTTCCATATGCCGGTAATGGGCTGAAAACGCCTGTTTTGGGATTCTGCAGAGAAAGTGTTTGCAGACTGCTGAATCCACACACGGGTTTAACTCTGGAAGTTGAGTGCACACATTGACAACCGTTCTGTTAGATAGCTGCGTTTTGGATTTACAAGCAGATATTTCCCTGTGCTTACTGCTGTTTCTTCCATATGCCGGTAATGGGCTGAAAAACGCCTGTTTTGGGACTCTGCAGAGAAAGTGTTTGCAGACTGCTGAATCCACACACGGGTTTAACTCTGGAAGTTGAGTGCACACATTGACAACCGTTCTGTTAGATATCTGCGTTTTGGATTTAGAAGCAGATATTTCCCTGTGCTTACTGCTGTTTCTTCGTATGCCGGTAATGGGCTGAAAACGCCTGTTTTGGGACTCTGCAGAGAAAGTGTTTGCAGACTGCTGAATCCACACACGGGTTTAACTCTGGAAGTTGAGTGCACACATTGACAACCGTTCTGTTAGATAGCTGCGTTTTGGATTTAGAAGCAGATATTTCCCTGTGCTTACTGCTGTTTCTTCCATATGCCGGTAATGGCTGAAAACGCCTGTTTTGTGACTCTGCAGAGAAAGTGTTTGCAGACTGCTGAATCCACACACGGGTTTAACTCTGGAAGTTGAGTGCACACATTGACAACCGTTCTGTTAGATAGCTGTGTTTTGGATTTAGAAGCAGATATTTCCCTGTGCTTACTGCTGTTTCTTCCGTATGCCGGTAATGGGCTGAAAACGCCTGTTTTGGGACTCTGCAGAGAAAGTGTTTGCAGACTGCTGAATCCACACACGGGTTTAACTCTGGAAGTTGAGTGCACACATTGACAACCGTTCTGTTAGATATCTGCGTTTTGGATTTAGAAGCAGATATTTCCCTGTGCTTACTGCTGTTTCTTCCGTATGCCGGTAATGGGCTGAAAACGCCTGTTTTGGGACTCTGCAGAGAAAGTGTTTGCAGACTGCTGAATCCACACACGGGTTTAACTCTGGAAGTTGAGTGCACACATTGACAACCGTTCTGTTAGATAGCTGCGTTTTGGATTTAGAAGCAGATATTTCCCTGTGCTTACTGCTGTTTCTTCCATATGCCGGTAATGGGCTGAAAACGCCTGTTTTGTGACTCTGCAGAGAAAGTGTTTGCAGACTGCTGAATCCACACACGGGTTTAACTCTGGAAGTTGAGTGCACACATTGACAACCGTTCTGTTAGATAGCTGTGTTTTGGATTTAGAAGCAGATATTTCCCTGTGCTTACTGCTGTTTCTTCCGTATGCCGGTAATGGGCTGAAAACGCCTGTTTTGGGACTCTGCAGAGAAAGTGTTTGCAGACTGCTGAATCCACACACGGGTTTAACTCTGGAAGTTGAGTGCACACATTGACAACCGTTCTGTTAGATAGCTGCGTTTTGGATTTAGAAGCAGATATTTCCCTGTGCTTACTGCTGTTTCTTCCATATGCCGGTAATGGGCTGAAAACACCTGTTTTGGGACTCTGCAGAGAAAGTGTTTGCAGACTGCTGAATCCACACACGGGTTTAACTCTGGAAGTTGAGTGCACACATTGACAACCGTTCTGTTAGATAGCTGCGTTTTGGATTTAGAAGCAGATATTTCCCTGTGCTTACTGCTGTTTCTTCCATATGCCGGTAATGGGCTGAAAACGCCTGTTTTGGGACCTCTGCAGAGAAAGTGTTTGCAGACTGCTGAATCCACACACGGGTTTAACTCTGGAAGTTGAGTGCACACATTGACAACCGTTCTGTTACATAGCTGCGTTTTGGATTTAGAAGCAGATATTTCCCTGTGCTTACTGCTGTTTCTTCCATATGCCGGTAATGGGCTGAAAACGCCTGTTTTGGGACTCTGCACAGAAAGTGTTTGCAGACTGCTGAATCCACACACGGGTTTAACTCTGGAAGTTGAGTGCACACATTGACAACCGTTCTGTTAGATAGCTGCGTTTTGGATTAGAAGCAGATATTTCCCAGTGCTTACTGCTGTTTCTTCCATATGCCGGTAATGGGCTGAAAACGCCTGTTTTGGGACTCTGCACAGAAAGTGTTTGCAGACTGCTGAATCCACACACGGGTTTAACTCTGGAAGTTGAGTGCACACATTGACAACCGTTCTGTTAGATAGCTGCGTTTTGGATTTAGAAGCAGATATTTCCCTGTGCTTACTGCTGTTTCTTCCGTATGCCGGTAATGGGCTGAAAACGCCTGTTTTGGGACTCTGCAGAGAAAGTGTTTGCAGACTGCTGAATCCACACACGGGTTTAACTCTGGAAGTTGAGTGCACACATTGACAACCGTTCTGTTAGATAGCTGCGTTTTGGATTTAGAAGCAGATATTTCCCTGTGCTTACTGCTGCTTCTTCCATATGCCGGTAATGGGCTGAAAACGCCTGTTTTGGGACTCTGCAGAGAAAGTGTTTGCAGACTGCTGAATCCACACACGGGTTTAACTCTGGAAGTTGAGTGCAACACATTGACAACCGTTCTGTTAGATAGCTGCGTTTTGGATTTACAAGCAGATATTTCCCTGTGCTTACTGCTGTTTCTTCCATATGCCGGTAATGGGCTGAAAACGCCTGTTTTGGGACTCTGCAGAGAAAGTGTTTGCAGACTGCTGAATCCACACACGGGTTTAACTCTGAAAGTTGAGTGCACACATTGACAACCGTTCTGTTAGATAGCTGCGTTTTGGATTTAGAAGCAGATATTTCCCTGTGCTTACTGCTGTTTCTTCCATATGCCGGTAATGGGCTGAAAACGCCTGTTTTGGGACTCTGCACAGAAAGTGTTTGCAGACTGCTGAATCCACACACGGGTTTAACTCTGGAAGTTGAGTGCACACATTGACAACCGTTCTGTTAGATAGCTGCGTTTTGGATTTAGAAGCAGATATTTCCCTGTGCTTACTGCTGTTTCTTCCATATGCCGGTAATGGGCTGAAAACGCCTGTTTTGGGACTCTGCACAGAAAGTGTTTGCAGACTGCTGAATCCACACACGGGTTTAACTCTGGAAGTTGAGTGCACACATTGACAACCGTTCTGTTAGATAGCTGCGTTTTGGATTTAGAAGCAGATATTTCCCTGTGCTTACTGCTGTTTCTTCCATATGCCGGTAATGGGCTGAAAACGCCTGTTTTGGGACTCTGCAGAGAAAGTGTTTGCAGACTGCTGAATCCACACACGGGTTTAACTCTGGAAGTTGAGTGCACACATTGACAACCGTTCTGTTAGATAGCTGCGTTTTGGATTTAGAAGCAGATATTTCCCTGTGCTTACTGCTGTTTCTTCCATATGCCGGTAATGGGCTGAAAACGCCTGTTTTGTGACTCTGCAGAGAAAGTGTTTGCAGACTGCTGAATCCACACACGGGTTTAACTCTGGAAGTTGAGTGCACACATTGACAACCGTTCTGTTAGATAGCTGCGTTTTGGATTTAGAAGCAGATATTTCCCTGTGCTTACTGCTGTTTCTTCCGTATGCCGGTAATGGGCTGAAAACGCCTGTTTTGGGACTCTGCAGAGAAAGTGTTGGCAGACTGCTGAATCCACACACGGGTTTAACTCTGGAAGTTGAGTGCACACATTGACAACCGTTCTGTTAGATAGCTGCGTTTTGGATTTAGAAGCAGATATTTCCCTGTGCTTACTGCTGTTTCTTCCATATGCCGGTAATGGGCTGAAAACGCCTGTTTTGGGACTCTGCAGAGAAAGTGTTTGCAGACTGCTGAATCCACACACGGGTTTAACTCTGGAAGTTGAGTGCACACATTGACAACCGTTCTGTTAGATAGCTGCGTTTTGGATTTAGAAGCAGATATTTCCCTGTGCTTACTGCTGTTTCTTCCATATGCCGGTAATGGGCTGAAAACGCCTGTTTTGGGACTCTGCAGAGAAAGTGTTTGCAGACTGCTGAATCCACACACGGGTTTAACTCTGAAAGTTGAGTGCACACATTGACAATCGTTCTGTTAGATAGCTGCGTTTTGGATTTAGAAGCAGATATTTCCCTGTGCTTACTGCTGTTTCTTCCGTATGCCGGTAATGGGCTGAAAACGCCTGTTTTGGGACTCTGCAGAGAAAGTGTTTGCAGACTGCTGAATCCACACACGGGTTTAACTCTGAAAGTTGAGTGCACACATTGACAATCGTTCTGTTAGATAGCTGCGTTTTGGATTTAGAAGCAGATATTTCCCTGTGCTTACTGCTGTTTCTTCCGTATGCCGGTAATGGGCTGAAAACGCCTGTTTTGGGACTCTGCAGAGAAAGTGTTTGCAGACTGCTGAATCCACGCACGGGTTTAACTCTGGAAGTTGAGTGCACACATTGACAACCGTTCTGTTAGATATCTGCGTTTTGGATTTAGAATCAGATATTTCCCTGTGCTTACTGCTGTTTCTTCCGTATGCCGGTAATGGGCTGAAAACGCCTGTTTTGGGACTCTGCAGAGAAAGTGTTTGCAGACTGCTGAATCCACACACGGGTTTAACTCTGGAAGTTGAGTGCACACATTGACAACCGTTCTGTTAGATAGCTGCGTTTTGGATTTAGAAGCAGATATTTCCCTGTGCTTACTGCTGTTTCTTCCATATGCCGGTAATGGGCTGAAAACGCCTGTTTTGGGACTCTGCAGAGAAAGTGTTTGCAGACTGCTGAATCCACACACGGGTTTAACTCTGGAAGTTGAGTGCACACATTGACAACCGTTCTGTTAGATAGCTGCGTTTTGGATTTACAAGCAGATATTTCCCTGTGCTTACTGCTGTTTCTTCCATATGCCGGTAATGGGCTGAAAACGCCTGTTTTGGGACTCTGCAGAGAAAGTGTTTGCAGACTGCTGAATCCACACACGGGTTTAACTCTGAAAGTTGAGTGCACACATTGACAACCGTTCTGTTAGATAGCTGCGTTTTGGATTTAGAAGCAGATATTTCCCTGTGCTTACTGCTGTTTCTTCCGTATGCCGGTAATGGGCTGAAAACGCCTGTTTTGGGCCTCTGCAGAGAAAGTGTTTGCAGACTGCTGAATCCACACACGGGTTTAACTCTGGAAGTTGAGTGCACACATAGACAACCGTTCTGTTAGATAGCTGCGTTTTGGATTTAGAAGCAGATATTTCCCTGTGCTTACTGCTGTTTCTTCCGTATGACGGTAATGGGCTGAAAAAGCCTGTTTTGGGACTCTGCACAGAAAGTGTTTGCAGACTGCTGAATCCACACACGGGTTTAACTCTGGAAGTTGAGTGCACACATTGACAACCGTTCTGTTAGATAGCTGCGTTTTGGATTTAGAAGCAGATATTTCCCTGTGCTTACTGCTGTTTCTTCCATATGCCGGTAATGGGCTGAAAACGCCTGTTTTGGGACTCTGCACAGAAAGTGTTTGCAGACTGCTGAATCCACACACGGGTTTAACTCTGGAAGTTGAGTGCACACATTGACAACCGTTCTGTTACATAGCTGCGTTTTGGATTTAGAAGCAGATATTTCCCTGTGCTTACTGCTGTTTCTTCCATATGCCGGTAATGGGCTGAAAACGCCTGTTTTGGGACTCTGCACAGAAAGTGTTTGCAGACTGCTGAATCCACACACGGGTTTAACTCTGAAAGTTGAGTGCACACATTGACAACCGTTCTGTTAGATAGCTGCGTTTTGGATTTAGAAGCAGATATTTCCCAGTGCTTACTGCTGTTTCTTCCATATGCCGGTAATGGGCTGAAAACGCCTGTTTTGGGACTCTGCACAGAAAGTGTTTGCAGACTGCTGAATCCACACACGGGTTTAACTCTGGAAGTTGAGTGCACACATTGACAACCGTTCTGTTAGATAGCTGCGTTTTGGATTTAGAAGCAGATATTTCCCTGTGCTTACTGCTGTTTCTTCCGTATGCCGGTAATGGGCTGAAAACGCCTGTTTTGGGACTCTGCAGAGAAAGTGTTTGCAGACTGCTGAATCCACACACGGGTTTAACTCTGGAAGTTGAGTGCACACATTGACAACCGTTCTGTTAGATAGCTGCGTTTTGGATTTAGAAGCAGATATTTCCCTGTGCTTACTGCTGCTTCTTCCATATGCCGGTAATGGGCTGAAAACGCCTGTTTTGGGACTCTGCAGAGAAAGTGTTTGCAGACTGCTGAATCCACACACGGGTTTAACTCTGGAAGTTGAGTGCACACATTGACAACCGTTCTGTTAGATAGCTGCGTTTTGGATTTACAAGCAGATATTTCCCTGTGCTTACTGCTGTTTCTTCCATATGCCGGTAATGGGCTGAAAACGCCTGTTTTGGGACTCTGCAGAGAAAGTGTTTGCAGACTGCTGAATCCACACACGGGTTTAACTCTGAAAGTTGAGTGCACACATTGACAACCGTTCTGTTAGATATCTGCGTTTTGGATTTAGAAGCAGATATTTCCCTGTGCTTACTGCTGTTTCTTCCATATGCCGGTAATGGGCTGAAAACGCCTGTTTTGGGACTCTGCACAGAAAGTGTTTGCAGACTGCTGAATCCACACACGGGTTTAACTCTGGAAGTTGAGTGCACACATTGACAACCGTTCTGTTAGATAGCTGCGTTTTGGATTTAGAAGCAGATATTTCCCTGTGCTTACTGCTGTTTCTTCCATATGCCAGTAATGGGCTGAAAACGCCTGTTTTGGGACTCTGCACAGAAAGTGTTTGCAGACTGCTGAATCCACACACGGGTTTAACTCTGGAAGTTGAGTGCACACATTGACAACCGTTCTGTTAGATAGCTGCGTTTTGGATTTAGAAGCAGATATTTCCCTGTGCTTACTGCTGTTTCTTCCATATGCCGGTAATGGGCTGAAAACGCCTGTTTTGGGACTCTGCAGAGAAAGTGTTTGCAGACTGCTGAATCCACACACGGGTTTAACTCTGGAAGTTGAGTGCACACATTGACAACCGTTCTGTTAGATAGCTGCGTTTTGGATTTAGAAGCAGATATTTCCCTGTGCTTACTGCTGTTTCTTCCATATGCCGGTAATGGGCTGAAAACGCCTGTTTTGGGACTCTGCACAGAAAGTGTTTGCAGACTGCTGAATCCACACACGGGTTTAACTCTGGAAGTTGAGTGCACACATTGACAACCGTTCTGTTAGATAGCTGCGTTTTGGATTTAGAAGCAGATATTTCCCTGTGCTTACTGCTGTTTCTTCCGTATGCCGGTAATGGGCTGAAAACGCCTGTTTTGGGACTCTGCACAGAAAGTGTTTGCAGACTGCTGAATCCACACACGGGTTTAACTCTGGAAGTTGAGTGCACACATTGACGACCGTTCTGTTAGATAGCTGCGTTTTGGATTTAGAAGCAGATATTTCCCTGTGCTTACTGCTGTTTCTTCCATATGCCGGTAATGGGCTGAAAACGCCTGTTTTGGGACTCTGCAGAGAAAGTGTTTGCAGACTGCTGAATCCACACACGGGTTTAACTCTGGAAGTTGAGTGCACACATTGACAACCGTTCTGTTAGATAGCTGCGTTTTGGATTTAGAAGCAGATATTTCCCTGTGCTTACTGCTGTTTCTTCCATATGCCGGTAATGGGCTGAAAACGCCTGTTTTGGGACTCTGCAGAGAAAGTGTTTGCAGACTGCTGAATCCACACACGGGTTTAACTCTGAAAGTTGAGTGCACACATTGACAATCGTTCTGTTAGATAGCTGCGTTTTGGATTTAGAAGCAGATATTTCCCTGTGCTTACTGCTGTTTCTTCCGTATGCCGGTAATGGGCTGAAAACGCCTGTTTTGGGACTCTGCAGAGAAAGTGTTTGCAGACTGCTGAATCCACGCACGGGTTTAACTCTGGAAGTTGAGTGCACACATTGACAACCGTTCTGTTAGATAGCTGCGTTTTGGATTTAGAAGCAGATATTTCCCTGTGCTTACTGCTGTTTCTTCCGTATGCCGGTAATGGGCTGAAAACGCCTGTTTTGGGACTCTGCAGAGAAAGTGTTTGCAGACTGCTGAATCCACACACGGGTTTAACTCTGGAAGTTGAGTGCACACATTGACAACCGTTCTGTTAGATAGCTGCGTTTTGGATTTAGAAGCAGATATTTCCCTGTGCTTACTGCTGCTTCTTCCATATGCCGGTAATGGGCTGAAAACGCCTGTTTTGGGACTCTGCAGAGAAAGTGTTTGCAGACTGCTGAATCCACACACAGGTTTAACTCTGGAAGTTGAGTGCACACATTGACAACCGTTCTGTTAGATAGCTGCGTTTTGGATTTACAAGCAGATATTTCCCTGTGCTTACTGCTGTTTCTTCCATATGCCGTTAATGGGCTGAAAACGCCTGTTTTGGGACTCTGCAGAGAAAGTGTTTGCAGACTGCTGAATCCACACACGGGTTTAACTCTGGAAGTTGAGTGCACACATTGACAACCGTTCTGTTAGATAGCTGCGTTTTGGATTTAGAAGCAGATATTTCCCTGTGCTTACTGCTGTTTCTTCCGTATGCCGGTAATGGGCTGATAACGCCTGTTTTGGGACTCTGCAGAGAAAGTGTTTGCAGACTGCTGAATCCACACACGGGTTTAACTCTGGAAGTTGAGTGCACACATTGACAACCGTTCTGTTAGATAGCTGCGTTTTGGATTTAGAAGCAGATATTTCCCTGTGCTTACTGCTGCTTCTTCCATATGCCGGTAATGGGCTGAAAACGCCTGTTTTGGGACTCTGCAGAGAAAGTGTTTGCAGACTGTTGAATCCACACACGGGTTTAACTCTGGAAGTTGAGTGCACACATTGACAACCGTTCTGTTAGATAGCTGCGTTTTGGATTTACAAGCAGATATTTCCCTGTGCTTACTGCTGTTTCTTCCATATGCCGGTAATGGGCTGAAAACGCCTGTTTTGGGACTCTGCAGAGAAAGTGTTTGCAGACTGCTGAATCCACACACGGGTTTAACTCTGAAAGTTGAGTGCACACATTGACAACCATTCTGTTAGATATCTGCGTTTTGGATTTACAAGCAGATATTTCCCTGTGCTTACTGCTGTTTCTTCCGTATGCCGGTAATGGGCTGAAAACGCCTGTTTTGGGACTCTGCACAGAAAGTGTTTGCAGACTGCTGAATCCACACACGGGTTTAACTCTGGAAGTTGAGTGCACACATTGACAACCGTTCTGTTAGATAGCTGCGTTTTGTATTTAGAAGCAGATATTTCCCTGTGCTTACTGCTGTTTCTTCCATATGCCGGTAATGGGCTGAAAACGCCTGTTTTGGGACTCTGCACAGAAAGTGTTTGCAGACTGCTGAATCCACACACGGGTTTAACTCTGGAAGTTGAGTGCACACATTGACAACCGTTCTGTTAGATAGCTGCGTTTTGGATTTAGAAGCAGATATTTCCCTGTGCTTACTGCTGTTTCTTCCATATGCCGGTAATGGGCTGAAAACGCCTGTTTTGGGACTCTGCACAGAAAGTGTTTGCAGACTGCTGAATCCACACACGGGTTTAATTCTGGAAGTTGAGTGCACACATTGACAACCGTTCTGTTAGATAGCTGCGTTTTGGATTTAGAAGCAGATATTTCCCTGTGCTTACTGCTGTTTCTTCCATATGCCGGTAATGGGCTGAAAACGCCTGTTTTGGGACTCTGCAGAGAAAGTGTTTGCAGACTGCTGAATACACACACTGGTTTAACTCTGGAAGTTGAGTGCACACATTGACAACCGTTCTGTTAGATAGCTGCGTTTTGGATTTAGAAGCAGATATTTCCCTGTGCTTACTGCTGTTTCTTCCATATGCTGTTAATGGGCTGAAAACGCCTGTTTTGGGACTCTGCACAGAAAGTGTTTGCAGACTGCTGAATCCACACACGGGTTTAACTCTGAAAGTTGAGTGCACACATTGACAATCGTTCTGTTAGATAGCTGCGTTTTGGATTTAGAAGCAGATATTTCCCTGTGCTTACTGCTGTTTCTTCCGTATGCCGGTAATGGGCTGAAAACGCCTGTTTTGGGACTCTGCAGAGAAAGTTTTTGCAGACTGCTGAATCCACACACGGGTTTAACTCTGGAAGTTGAGTGCACACATTGACAACCGTTCTGTTAGATAGCTGCGTTTTGGATTTAGAAGCAGATATTTCCCTGTGCTTGCTGCTGTTTCATCCGTATGCCGGTAATGGGCTGAAAACGACTGTTTTGGGACTCTGCAGAGAAAGTGTTTGCAGACTGCTGAATCCACACACGGGTTTAACTCTGGAAGTTGAGTGCACACATTGACAACCGTTCTGTTAGATAGCTGCGTTTTGGATTTAGAAGCAGATATTTCCCTGTGCTTACTGCTGTTTCTTCCATATGCCGGTAATGGGCTGAAAACGCCTGTTTTGGGACTCTGCAGAGAAAGTGTTTGCAGACTGCTGAATCCACACACGGGTTTAACTCTGAAAGTTGAGTGCACACATTGACAATCGTTCTGTTAGATAGCTGCGTTTTGGATTTAGAAGCAGATATTTCCCTGTGCTTACTGCTGTTTCTTCCGTATGCCGGTAATGGGCTGAAAACGCCTGTTTTGGGACTCTGCAGAGAAAGTTTTTGCAGACTGCTGAATCCACACACGGGTTTAACTCTGGAAGTTGAGTGCACACATTGACAACCGTTCTGTTAGATAGCTGCGTTTTGGATTTAGAAGCAGATATTTCCCTGTGCTTACTGCTGTTTCTTCCATATGCCGGTAATGGGCTGAAAACGCCTGTTTTGGGACTCTGCAGAGAAAGTGTTTGCAGACTGATGAATCCACACACGGGTTTAACTCTGGAAGTTGAGTGCACACATTGACAATCGTTCTGTTAGATAGCTGCGTTTTGGATTTAGAAGCAGATATTTCCCTGTGCTTACTGCTGTTTCTTCCGTATGCCGGTAATGGGCTGAAAACGCCTGTTTTGCGACTCTGCAGAGAAAGTGTTTGCAGACTGCTGAATCCACGCACGGGTTTAACTCTGGAAGTTGAGTGCACACATTGACAACCGTTCTGTTAGATAGCTGCGTTTTGGATTTAGAATCAGATATTTCCCTGTGCTTACTGCTGTTTCTTCCGTATGCCGGTAATGGGCTGAAAACGCCTGTTTTGGGACTCTGCAGAGAAAGTGTTTGCAGACTGCTGAATCCACACACGGGTTTAACTCTGGAAGTTGAGTGCACACATTGACAACCGTTCTGTTAGATAGCTGCGTTTTGGATTTAGAAGCAGATATTTCCCTGTGCTTACTGCTGTTTCTTCCGTATGCCGGTAATGGGCTGAAAACGCCTGTTTTGGGACTCTGCAGAGAAAGTGTTTGCAGACTGCTGAATCCACACACGGGTTTAACTCTGGAAGTTGAGTGCACACATTGACAACCGTTCTGTTAGATAGCTGCGTTTTGGATTTAGAAGCAGATATTTCCCTGTGCTTACTGCTGTTTCTTCCGTATGACGGTAATGGGCTGAAAAAGCCTGTTTTGGGACTCTGCACAGAAAGTGTTTGCAGACTGCTGAATCCACACACGGGTTTAACTCTGGAAGTTGAGTGCACACATTGACAACCGTTCTGTTAGATAGCTGCGTTTTGGATTTAGAAGCAGATATTTCCCTGTGCTTACTGCTGTTTCTTCCATATGCCGGTAATGGGCTGAAAACGCCTGTTTTGGGACTCTGCACAGAAAGTGTTTGCAGACTGCTGAATCCACACACGGGTTTAACTCTGGAAGTTGAGTGCACACATTGACAACCGTTCTGTTACATAGCTGCGTTTTGGATTTAGAAGCAGATATTTCCCTGTGCTTACTGCTGTTTCTTCCATATGCCGGTAATGGGCTGAAAACGCCTGTTTTGGGACTCTGCACAGAAAGTGTTTGCAGACTGCTGAATCCACACACGGGTTTAACTCTGGAAGTTGAGTGCACACATTGACAACCGTTCTGTTAGATAGCTGCGTTTTGGATTTAGAAGCAGATATTTCCCAGTGCTTACTGCTGTTTCTTCCATATGCCGGTAATGGGCTGAAAACGCCTGTTTTGGGACTCTGCACAGAAAGTGTTTGCAGACTGCTGAATCCACACACGGGTTTAACTCTGGAAGTTGAGTGCACACATTGACAACCGTTCTGTTAGATAGCTGCGTTTTGGATTTAGAAGCAGATATTTCCCTGTGCTTACTGCTGTTTCTTCCGTATGCCGGTAATGGGCTGAAAACGCCTGTTTTGGGACTCTGCAGAGAAAGTGTTTGCAGACTGCTGAATCCACACACGGGTTTAACTCTGGAAGTTGAGTGCACACATTGACAACCGTTCTGTTAGATAGCTGCGTTTTGGATTTAGAAGCAGATATTTCCCTGTGCTTACTGCTGTTTCTTCCATATGCCGGTAATGGGCTGAAAACGCCTGTTTTGGGACTCTGCAGAGAAAGTGTTTGCAGACTGCTGAATCCACACACGGGTTTAACTCTGGAAGTTGAGTGCACACATTGACAACCGTTCTGTTAGATAGCTGCGTTTTGGATTTAGAAGCAGATATTTCCCTGTGCTTACTGCTGTTTCTTCCATATGCCGGTAATGGGCTGAAAACGCCTGTTTTGGGACTCTGCAGAGAAAGTGTTTGCAGACTGCTGAATCCACACACGGGTTTAACTCTGGAAGTTGAGTGCACACATTGACAACCGTTCTGTTAGATAGCTGCGTTTTGGATTTAGAAGCAGATATTTCCCTGTGCTTACTGCTGTTTCTTCCATATGCCGGTAATGGGCTGAAAACGCCTGTTTTGGGACTCTGCAGAGAAAGTGTTTGCAGACTGCTGAATCCACACACGGGTTTAACTCTGAAAGTTGAGTGCACACATTGACAATCGTTCTGTTAGATAGCTGCGTTTTGGATTTAGAAGCAGATATTTCCCTGTGCTTACTGCTGTTTCTTCCGTATGCCGGTAATGGGCTGAAAACGCCTGTTTTGGGACTCTGCAGAGAAAGTGTTTGCAGACTGCTGAATCCACGCACGGGTTTAACTCTGGAAGTTGAGTGCACACATTGACAACCGTTCTGTTAGATAGCTGCGTTTTGGATTTAGAAGCAGATATTTCCCTGTGCTTACTGCTGTTTCTTCCGTATGCCGGTAATGGGCTGAAAACGCCTGTTTTGGGACTCTGCAGAGAAAGTGTTTGCAGACTGCTGAATCCACACACGGGTTTAACTCTGGAAGTTGAGTGCACACATTGACAACCGTTCTGTTAGATAGCTGCGTTTTGGATTTAGAAGCAGATATTTCCCTGTGCTTACTGCTGCTTCTTCCATATGCCGGTAATGGGCTGAAAACGCCTGTTTTGGGACTCTGCAGAGAAAGTGTTTGCAGACTGCTGAATCCACACACAGGTTTAACTCTGGAAGTTGAGTGCACACATTGACAACCGTTCTGTTAGATAGCTGCGTTTTGGATTTACAAGCAGATATTTCCCTGTGCTTACTGCTGTTTCTTCCATATGCCGTTAATGGGCTGAAAACGCCTGTTTTGGGACTCTGCAGAGAAAGTGTTTGCAGACTGCTGAATCCACACACGGGTTTAACTCTGGAAGTTGAGTGCACACATTGACAACCGTTCTGTTAGATAGCTGCGTTTTGGATTTAGAAGCAGATATTTCCCTGTGCTTACTGCTGTTTCTTCCGTATGCCGGTAATGGGCTGATAACGCCTGTTTTGGGACTCTGCAGAGAAAGTGTTTGCAGACTGCTGAATCCACACACGGGTTTAACTCTGGAAGTTGAGTGCACACATTGACAACCGTTCTGTTAGATAGCTGCGTTTTGGATTTAGAAGCAGATATTTCCCTGTGCTTACTGCTGCTTCTTCCATATGCCGGTAATGGGCTGAAAACGCCTGTTTTGGGACTCTGCAGAGAAAGTGTTTGCAGACTGTTGAATCCACACACGGGTTTAACTCTGGAAGTTGAGTGCACACATTGACAACCGTTCTGTTAGATAGCTGCGTTTTGGATTTACAAGCAGATATTTCCCTGTGCTTACTGCTGTTTCTTCCATATGCCTGTAATGGGCTGAAAACGCCTGTTTTGGGACTCTGCAGAGAAAGTGTTTGCAGACTGCTGAATCCACACACGGGTTTAACTCTGAAAGTTGAGTGCACACATTGACAACCATTCTGTTAGATATCTGCGTTTTGGATTTACAAGCAGATATTTCCCTGTGCTTACTGCTGTTTCTTCCGTATGCCGGTAATGGGCTGAAAACGCCTGTTTTGGGACTCTGCACAGAAAGTGTTTGCAGACTGCTGAATCCACACACGGGTTTAACTCTGGAAGTTGAGTGCACACATTGACAACCGTTCTGTTAGATAGCTGCGTTTTGTATTTAGAAGCAGATATTTCCCTGTGCTTACTGCTGTTTCTTCCATATGCCGGTAATGGGCTGAAAACGCCTGTTTTGGGACTCTGCACAGAAAGTGTTTGCAGACTGCTGAATCCACACACGGGTTTAACTCTGGAAGTTGAGTGCACACATTGACAACCGTTCTGTTAGATAGCTGCGTTTTGGATTTAGAAGCAGATATTTCCCTGTGCTTACTGCTGTTTCTTCCATATGCCGGTAATGGGCTGAAAACGCCTGTTTTGGGACTCTGCACAGAAAGTGTTTGCAGACTGCTGAATCCACACACGGGTTTAATTCTGGAAGTTGAGTGCACACATTGACAACCGTTCTGTTAGATAGCTGCGTTTTGGATTTAGAAGCAGATATTTCCCTGTGCTTACTGCTGTTTCTTCCATATGCCGGTAATGGGCTGAAAACGCCTGTTTTGGGACTCTGCAGAGAAAGTGTTTGCAGACTGCTGAATACACACACTGGTTTAACTCTGGAAGTTGAGTGCACACATTGACAACCGTTCTGTTAGATAGCTGCGTTTTGGATTTAGAAGCAGATATTTCCCTGTGCTTACTGCTGTTTCTTCCATATGCTGTTAATGGGCTGAAAACGCCTGTTTTGGGACTCTGCACAGAAAGTGTTTGCAGACTGCTGAATCCACACACGGGTTTAACTCTGAAAGTTGAGTGCACACATTGACAATCGTTCTGTTAGATAGCTGCGTTTTGGATTTAGAAGCAGATATTTCCCTGTGCTTACTGCTGTTTCTTCCGTATGCCGGTAATGGGCTGAAAACGCCTGTTTTGGGACTCTGCAGAGAAAGTTTTTGCAGACTGCTGAATCCACACACGGGTTTAACTCTGGAAGTTGAGTGCACACATTGACAACCGTTCTGTTAGATAGCTGCGTTTTGGATTTAGAAGCAGATATTTCCCTGTGCTTACTGCTGTTTCTTCCGTATGCCGGTAATGGGCTGAAAACGACTGTTTTGGGACTCTGCAGAGAAAGTGTTTGCAGACTGCTGAATCCACACACGGGTTTAACTCTGGAAGTTGAGTGCACACATTGACAACCGTTCTGTTAGATAGCTGCGTTTTGGATTTAGAAGCAGATATTTCCCTGTGCTTACTGCTGTTTCTTCCATATGCCGGTAATGGGCTGAAAACGCCTGTTTTGGGACTCTGCAGAGAAAGTGTTTGCAGACTGCTGAATCCACACACGGGTTTAACTCTGAAAGTTGAGTGCACACATTGACAATCGTTCTGTTAGATAGCTGCGTTTTGGATTTAGAAGCAGATATTTCCCTGTGCTTACTGCTGTTTCTTCCGTATGCCGGTAATGGGCTGAAAACGCCTGTTTTGGGACTCTGCAGAGAAAGTTTTTGCAGACTGCTGAATCCACACACGGGTTTAACTCTGGAAGTTGAGTGCACACATTGACAACCGTTCTGTTAGATAGCTGCGTTTTGGATTTAGAAGCAGATATTTCCCTGTGCTTACTGCTGTTTCTTCCGTATGCCGGTAATGGGCTGAAAACGCCTGTTTTGGGACTCTGCAGAGAAAGTGTTTGCAGACTGCTGAATCCACACACGGGTTTAACTCTGGAAGTTGAGTGCACACATTGACAACCGTTCTGTTAGATAGCTGCGTTTTGGATTTAGAAGCAGATATTTCCCTGTGCTTACTGCTGTTTCTTCCATATGCCGGTAATGGGCTGAAAACGCCTGTTTTGGGACTCTGCAGAGAAAGTGTTTGCAGACTGCTGAATCCACACACGGGTTTAACTCTGGAAGTTGAGTGCACACATTGACAACCGTTCTGTTAGATAGCTGCGTTTTGGATTTAGAAGCAGATATTTCCCTGTGCTTACTGCTGTTTCTTCCATATGCCGGTAATGGGCTGAAAACGCCTGTTTTGGGACTCTGCAGAGAAAGTGTTTGCAGACTGATGAATCCACACACGGGTTTAACTCTGGAAGTTGAGTGCACACATTGACAATCGTTCTGTTAGATAGCTGCGTTTTGGATTTAGAAGCAGATATTTCCCTGTGCTTACTGCTGTTTCTTCCGTATGCCGGTAATGGGCTGAAAACGCCTGTTTTGCGACTCTGCAGAGAAAGTGTTTGCAGACTGCTGAATCCACGCACGGGTTTAACTCTGGAAGTTGAGTGCACACATTGACAACCGTTCTGTTAGATAGCTGCGTTTTGGATTTAGAATCAGATATTTCCCTGTGCTTACTGCTGTTTCTTCCGTATGCCGGTAATGGGCTGAAAACGCCTGTTTTGGGACTCTGCAGAGAAAGTGTTTGCAGACTGCTGAATCCACACACGGGTTTAACTCTGGAAGTTGAGTGCACACATTGACAACCGTTCTGTTAGATAGCTGCGTTTTGGATTTAGAAGCAGATATTTCCCTGTGCTTACTGCTGCTTCTTCCATATGCCGGTAATGGGCTGAAAACGCCTGTTTTGGGACTCTGCAGAGAAAGTGTTTGCAGACTGCTGAATCCACACACGGGTTTAACTCTGGAAGTTGAGTGCACACATTGACAACCGTTCTGTTAGATAGCTGCGTTTTGGATTTAGAAGCAGATATTTCCCTGTGCTTACTGCTGTTTCTTCCATATGCCGGTAATGGGCTGAAAACGCCTGTTTTGGAACTCTGCAGAGAAAGTGTTTGCAGACTGCTGAATCCACACACGGGTTTAACTCTGAAAGTTGAGTGCACACATTGACAATCGTTCTGTTAGATAGCTGCGTTTTGGATTTAGAAGCAGATATTTCCCTGTGCTTACTGCTGTTTCTTCCGTATGCCGGTAATGGGCTGAACACGCCTGTTTTGCGACTCTGCAGGGAAAGTGTTTGCAGACTGCTGAATCCACGCACGGGTTTAACTCTGGAAGTTGAGTGCACACATTGACAACCGTTCTGTTAGATAGCTGCGTTTTGGATTTAGAAGCAGATATTTCCCTGTGCTTACTGCTGTTTCTTCCGTATGCCGGTAATGGGCTGAAAACGCCTGTTTTGGGACTCTGCAGAGAAAGTGTTTGCAGACTGCTAATTCCACACACGGGTTTAACTCTGGAAGTTGAGTGCACACATTGACAACCGTTCTGTTAGATAGCTCCGTTTTGGATTTAGAAGCAGATATTTCCCTGTGCTTACTGCTGCTTCTTCCATATGCCGGTAATGGGCTGAAAACGCCTGTTTTGGGACTCTGCAGAGAAAGTGTTTGCAGACTGCTGAATCCACACACGGGTTTAACTCTGGAAGTTGAGTGCACACATTGACAACCGTTCTGTTAGATAGCTGCGTTTTGGATTTAGAAGCAGATATTTCCCTGTGCTTACTGCTGTTTCTTCCGTATGCCGGTAATGGGCTGAAAACGCCTGTTTTGCGACTCTGCAGAGAAAGTGTTTGCAGACTGCTGAATCCACACACGGGTTTAACTCTGGAAGTTGAGTGCACACATTGACAACCGTTCTGTTAGATAGCTGCGTTTTGGATTTAGAAGCAGATATTTCCCTGTGCTTACTGCTGTTTCTTCCGTATGCCGGTAATGGGCTGAAAACGCCTGTTTTGGGACTCTGCAGAGAAAGTGTTTGCAGACTGCTAATTCCACACACGGGTTTAACTCTGGAAGTTGAGTGCACACATTGACAACCGTTCTGTTAGATAGCTCCGTTTTGGATTTAGAAGCAGATATTTCCCTGTGCTTACTGCTGCTTCTTCCATATGCCGGTAATGGGCTGAAAACGCCTGTTTTGGGACTCTGCAGAGAAAGTGTTTGCAGACTGCTGAATCCACACACGGGTTTAACTCTGGAAGTTGAGTGCACACATTGACAACCGTTCTGTTAGATAGCTGCGTTTTGGATTTAGAAGCAGATATTTCCCTGTGCTTACTGCTGTTTCTTCCATATGCCGGTAATGGGCTGAAAACGCCTGTTTTGGGACTCTGCAGAGAAAGTGTTTGCAGACTGCTGAATCCACACACGGGTTTAACTCTGGAAGTTGAGTGCACACATTGACAACCGTTCTGTTAGATAGCTGCGTTTTGGATTTAGAAGCAGATATTTCCCTGTGCTTACTGCTGTTTCTTCCGTATGCCGGTAATGGACTGAAAACGCCTGTTTTGGGACTCTGCAGAGAAAGTGTTTGCAGACTGCTGAATCCACACACGGGTTTAACTCTGGAAGTTGAGTGCACACATTGACAACCGTTCTGTTAGATAGCTGCGTTTTGGATTTAGAAGCAGATATTTCCCTGTGCTTACTGCTGTTTCTTCCATATGCCGGTAATGGGCAGAAAACGCCTGTTTTGGGACTCTGCAGAGAAAGTGTTTGCAGACTGCTGAATCCAAACACGGGTTTAACTCTGGAAGTTGAGTGCACACATTGACAACCGTTCTGTTAGATAGCTGCGTTTTGGATTTAGAAGCAGATATTTCCCTGTGCTTACTGCTGTTTCTTCCATATGCCGGTAATGGGCTGAAAACGCCTGTTTTGGGACTCTGCAGAGAAAGTGTTTGCAGACTGCTGAATCCACACACGGGTTTAACTCTGAAAGTTGAGTGCACACATTGACAATCGTTCTGTTAGATAGCTGCGTTTTGGATTTAGAAGCAGATATTTCCCTGTGCTTACTGCTGTTTCTTCCGTATGCCGGTAATGGGCTGAAAACGCCTGTTTTGGGACTCTGCAGAGAAAGTGTTTGCAGACTGCTGAATCCACGCACGGGTTTAACTCTGGAAGTTGAGTGCACACATTGACAACCGTTCTGTTAGATAGCTGCGTTTTGGATTTAGAAGCAGATATTTCCCTGTGCTTACTGATGTTTCTTCCGTATGCCGGTAATGGGCTGAAAACGCCTGTTTTGGGACTCTCCCGAGAAAGTGTTTGCAGACTGCTGAATCCACACACGGGTTTAACTCTGGAAGTTGAGTGCACACATTGACAACCGTTCTGTTAGATAGCTGCGTTTTGGATTTAGAAGCAGATATTTCCCTGTGCTTACTGCTGCTTCCTCCATATGCCGGTAATGGGCTGAAAACGCCTGTTTTGGGACTCTGCAGAGAAAGTGTTTGCAGACTGCTGAATCCACACACGGGTTTAACTCTGGAAGTTGAGTTCACACATTGACAACCGTTCTGTTAGATAGCTGCGTTTTGGATTTAGAAGCAGATATTTCCCTGTGCTTACTGCTGTTTCTTCCATATGCCGGTAATGGGCTGAAAACGCCTGTTTTGGGACTCTGCAGAGAAAGTGTTTGCAGACTGCTGGATCCACACACGGGTTTAACTCTGAAAGTTGAGTGCACACATTGACAACCGTTCTGTTAGATAGCTGCGTTTTGGATTTAGAAGCAGATATTTCCCTGTGCTTACTGCAGTTTCTTCCGTATGCCGGTAATGGGCTGAAAACGCCTGTTTCGGGACTCTGCACAGAAAGTGTTTGCAGACTGCTGAATCCACACACGGGTTTAACTCTGGAAGTTGAGTTCACACATTGACAACCGTTCTGTTAGATAGCTGCGTTTTGGATTTAGAAGCAGATATTTCCCTGTGCTTACTGCTGTTTCTTCCATATGCCGGTAATGGGCTGAAAACGCCTGTTTTGGGACTCTGCACAGAAAGTGTTTGCAGACTGCTGAATCCACACACGGGTTTAACTCTGGAAGTTGAGTGCACACATTGACAACCGTTCTGTTAGATAGCTGCGTTTTGGATTTAGAAGCAGATATTTCCCTGTGCTTACTGCTGTTTCTTCCATATGCCGGTAATGGGCTGAAAACGACTGTTTTGGGACTCTGCACAGAAAGTGTTTGCAGACTGCTGAATCCACACACGGGTTTAACTCTGGAAGTTGAGTGCACACATTGACAACCGTTCTGTTAGATAGCTGCGTTTTGGATTTAGAAGCAGATATTTCCCTGTGCTTACTGCTGTTTCTTCCATATGCCGGTAATGGGCTGAAAACGCCTGTTTTGGGACTCTGCAGAGAAAGTGTTTGCAGACTGCTGAATCCACGCACGGGTTTAACTCTGGAAGTTGAGTGCACACATTGACAACCGTTCTGTTAGATAGCTGCGTTTTGGATTTAGAAGCAGATATTTCCCTGTGCTTACTGATGTTTCTTCCGTATGCCGGTAATGGGCTGAAAACGCCTGTTTTGGGACTCTGCCGAGAAAGTGTTTGCAGACTGCTGAATACACACGGGTTTAACTCTGGAAGTTGAGTGCACACATTGACAACCGTTCTGTTAGATAGCTGCGTTTTGGATTTAGAAGCAGATATTTCCCTGTGCTTACTGCTGCTTCCTCCATATGCCGGTAATGGGCTGAAAACGCCTGTTTTGGGACTCTGCAGAGAAAGTGTTTGCATACTGCTGAATCCACACACGGGTTTAACTCTGGAAGTTGAGTTCACACATTGACAACCGTTCTGTTAGATAGCTGCGTTTTGGATTTAGAAGCAGATATTTCCCTGTGCTTACTGCTGTTTCTTCCATATGCCGGTAATGGGCTGAAAACGCCTGTTTTGGGACTCTGCAGAGAAAGTGTTTGCAGACTGCTGAATCCACACACGGGTTTAACTCTGAAAGTTGAGTGCACACATTGACAACCGTTCTGTTAGATAGCTGCGTTTTGGATTTAGAAGCAGATATTTCCCTGTGCTTACTGCAGTTTCTTCCGTATGCCGGTAATGGGCTGAAAACGCCTGTTTCGGGACTCTGCACAGAAAGTGTTTGCAGACTGCTGAATCCACACACGGGTTTAACTCTGGAAGTTGAGTTCACACATTGACAACCGTTCTGTTAGATAGCTGCGTTTTGGATTTAGAAGCAGATATTTCCCTGTGCTTACTGCTGTTTCTTCCATATGCCGGTAATGGGCTGAAAACGCCTGTTTTGGGACTCTGCACAGAAAGTGTTTGCAGACTGCTGAATCCACACACGGGTTTAACTCTGGAAGTTGAGTGCACACATTGACAACCGTTCTGTTAGATAGCTGCGTTTTGGATTTAGAAGCAGATATTTCCCTGTGCTTACTGCTGTTTCTTCCATATGCCGGTAATGGGCTGAAAACGACTGTTTTGGGACTCTGCACAGAAAGTGTTTGCAGACTGCTGAATCCACACACGGGTTTAACTCTGGAAGTTGAGTGCACACATTGACAACCGTTCTGTTAGATAGCTGCGTTTTGGATTTAGAAGCAGATATTTCCCTGTGCTTACTGCTGTTTCTTCCATATGCCGGTAATGGGCTGAAAACGCCTGTTTTGGGACTCTGCAGAGAAAGTGTTTGCAGACTGCTGAATCCACACACGGTTTTAACTCTGGAAGTTGAGTGCACACATTGACAACCGTTCTGTTAGATAGCTGCGTTTTGGATTTAGAAGCAGATATTTCCCTGTGCTTACTGCTGTTTCTTCCATATGCTGGTAATGGGCTGAAAACGCCTGTTTTGGGACTCTGCACAGAAAGTGTTTGCAGACTGCTGAATCCACACACGGGTTTAACTCTGAAAGTTGAGTGCACACATTGACAATCGTTCTGTTAGATAGCTGCGTTTTGGATATAGAAGCAGATATTTCCCTGTGCTTACTGCTGCTTCCTCCATATGCCGGTAATGGGCTGAAAACGCCTGTTTTGGGACTCTGCAGAGAAAGTGTTTGCAGACTGCTGAATCCACACACGGGTTTAACTCTGGAAGTTGAGTTCACACATTGACAACCGTTCTGTTAGATAGCTGCGTTTTGGATTTAGAAGCAGATATTTCCCTGTGCTTACTGCTGTTTCTTCCATATGCCGGTAATGGGCTGAAAACGCCTGTTTTGGGACTCTGCAGAGAAAGTGTTTGCAGACTGCTGAATCCACACACGGGTTTAACTCTGAAAGTTGAGTGCACACATTGACAACCGTTCTGTTAGATAGCTGCGTTTTGGATTTAGAAGCAGATATTTCCCTGTGCTTACTGCAGTTTCTTCCGTATGCCGGTAATGGGCTGAAAACGCCTGTTTCGGGACTCTGCACAGAAAGTGTTTGCAGACTGCTGAATCCACACACGGGTTTAACTCTGGAAGTTGAGTTCACACATTGACAACCGTTCTGTTAGATAGCTGCGTTTTGGATTTAGAAGCAGATATTTCCCTGTGCTTACTGCTGTTTCTTCCATATGCCGGTAATGGGCTGAAAACGCCTGTTTTGGGACTCTGCACAGAAAGTGTTTGCAGACTGCTGAATCCACACACGGGTTTAACTCTGGAAGTTGAGTGCACACATTGACAACCGTTCTGTTAGATAGCTGCGTTTTGGATTTAGAAGCAGATATTTCCCTGTGCTTACTGCTGTTTCTTCCATATGCCGGTAATGGGCTGAAAACGACTGTTTTGGGACTCTGCACAGAAAGTGTTTGCAGACTGCTGAATCCACACACGGGTTTAACTCTGGAAGTTGAGTGCACAGATTGACAACCGTTCTGTTAGATAGCTGCGTTTTGGATTTAGAAGCAGATATTTCCCTGTGCTTACTGCTGTTTCTTCCATATGCCGGTAATGGGCTGAAAACGCCTGTTTTGGGACTCTGCAGAGAAAGTGTTTGCAGACTGCTGAATCCACACACGGTTTTAACTCTGGAAGTTGAGTGCACACATTGACAACCGTTCTGTTAGATAGCTGCGTTTTGGATTTAGAAGCAGATATTTCCCTGTGCTTACTGCTGTTTCTTCCATATGCTGGTAATGGGCTGAAAACGCCTGTTTTGGGACTCTGCACAGAAAGTGTTTGCAGACTGCTGAATCCACACACGGGTTTAACTCTGAAAGTTGAGTGCACACATTGACAATCGTTCTGTTAGATAGCTGCGTTTTGGATTTAGAAGCAGATATTTGCCTGTGCTTACTGCTGTTTCTTCCGTATGCCGGTAAAGGGCTGAAAACGCCTGTTTTGGGACTCTGCAGAGAAAGTGTTTGCAGACTGCTGAATCCACGCACGGGTTTAACTCTGGAAGTTGAGTGCACACATTGACAACCGTTCTGTTAGATAGCTGCGTTTTGGATTTAGAAGCAGATATTTCCCTGTGCTTACTGCTGTTTCTTCCGTATGCCGGTAATGGGCTGAAAACGCCTGTTTTGGGACTCTGCAGAGAAAGTGTTTGCAGACTGCTGAATCCACACACGGGTTTAACTCTGGAAATTGAGTGCACACATTGACAACCGTTCTGTTAGATAGCTGCGTTTTGGATTTAGAAGCAGATATTTCCCTGTGCTTACTGCTGCTTCCTCCATATGCCGGTAATGGGCTGAAAACGACTGTTTTGGGACTCTGCAGAGAAAGTGTTTGCAGACTGCTGAATCCACACACGGGTTTAACTCTGGAAGTTGAGTTCAAACATTGACAACCGTTCTGTTGGATAGCTGCGTTTTGGATTTACAAGCAGATATTTCCCTGTGCTTACTGCTGTTTCTTCCATATGCCGGTAATGGGCTGAAAACGCCTGTTTTGGGACTCTGCAGAGAAAGTGTTTGCAGACTGCTGAATCCACGCACGGGTTTAACTCTGGAAGTTGAGTGCACACATTGACAACCGTTCTGTTAGATAGCTGCGTTTTGGATTTAGAAGCAGATATTTCCCTGTGCTTACTGCTGTTTCTTCCGTATGCCGGTAATGGGCTGAAAACGCCTGTTTTGGGACTCTGCAGAGAAAGTGTTTGCAGACTGCTGAATCCACACACGGGTTTAACTCTGGAAGTTGAGTGCACACATTGACAACCGTTCTGTTAGATAGCTGCGTTTTGGATTTAGAAGCAGATATTTCCCTGTGCTTACTGCTGTTTCTTCCATATGCCGGTAATGGGCTGAAAACGCCTGTTTTGGGACTCTGCAGAGAAAGTGTTTGCAGACTGCTGAATCCACACACGGGTTTAACTCTGGAAGTTGAGTGCACACATTGACAACCGTTCTGTTAGATAGCTGCGTTTTGGATTTAGAAGCAGATATTTCCCTGTGCTTACTGCTGTTTCTTCCATATGCCGGTAATGGGCTGAAAACGCCTGTTTTGGGACTCTGCAGAGAAAGTGTTTGCAGACTGCTGAATCCACACACGGGTTTAACTCTGAAAGTTGAGTGCACACATTGACAATCGTTCTGTTAGATAGCTGCGTTTTGGATTTAGAAGCAGATATTTCCCTGTGCTTACTGCTGTTTCTTCCGTTTGCCGGTAATGGGCTGAAAACGCCTGTTTTGGGACTCTGCAGAGAAAGTGTTTGCAGACTGCTGAATCCACGCACGGGTTTAACTCTGGAAGTTGAGTGCCCACATTGACAACCGTTCTGTTAGATAGCTGCGTTTTGGATTTAGAATCAGATATTTCCCTGTGCTTACTGCTGTTTCTTCCGTATGCCGGTAATGGACTGAAAACGCCTGTTTTGGGACTCTGCAGAGAAAGTGTTTGCAGACTGATGAATCCACACACGGGTTTAACTCTGGAAGTTGAGTGCACACATTGACAACCGTTCTGTTAGATAGCTGCGTTTTGGATTTAGAAGCAGATATTTCCCTGTGCTTACTGCTGCTTCTTCCATATGCCGGTAATGGGCTGAAAACGCCTGTTTTGGGACTCTGCAGAGAAAGTGTTTGCAGACTGCTGAATCCACACACGGGTTTAACTCTGGAAGTTGAGTGCACACATTGACAACCGTTCTGTTAGATAGCTGCGTTTTGGATTTAGAAGCAGATATTTCCCTGTGCTTACTGCTGTTTCTTCCATATGCCGGTAATGGGCTGAAAACGCCTGTTTTGGGACTCTGCACAGAAAGTGTTTGCAGACTGCTGAATCCACACACGGGTTTAACTCTGGAAGTTGAGTGCACACATTGACAACCGTTCTGTTAGATAGCTGCGTTTTGGATTTAGAAGCAGATATTTCCCTGTGCTTACTGCTGTTTCTTCCATATGCCGGTAATGGGCTGAAAACGCCTGTTTTGGGACTCTGCAGAGAAAGTGTTTGCAGACTGCTGAATCCACACACGGGTTTAACTCTGGAAGTTGAGTGCACACATTGACAACCGTTCTGTTAGATAGCTGCGTTTTGGATTTAGAAGCAGATATTTCCCTGTGCTTACTGCTGTTTCTTCCATATGCTGGTAATGGGCTTAAAACGCCTGTTTTGGGACTCTGCACAGAAAGTGTTTGCAGACTGCTGAATCCACACACGGGTTTAACTCTGAAAGTTGAGTGCACACATTGACAATCGTTGTGTTATATAGCTGCGTTTTGGATTTAGAAGCAGATATTTCCCTGTGCTTACTGCTGTTTCTTCCGTATGCCGGTAATGGGCTGAAAACGCCTGTTTTGGGACTCTGCAGAGAAAGTGTTTGCAGACTGCTGAATCCACGCACGGGTTTAACTCTGGAAGTTGAGTGCACACATTGACAACCGTTCTGTTAGATAGCTGCGTTTCGGATTTAGAAGCAGATATTTCCCTGTGCTTACTGCTGTTTCTTCCGTATGCCGGTAATGGGCTGAAAACGCCTGTTTTGGGACTCTGCAGAGAAAGTGTTTGCAGACTGCTGAATCCACACACGGGTTTAACTCTGGAAGTTGAGTGCACACATTGACAACCGTTCTGTTAGATAGCTGCGTTTTGGATTTAGAAGCAGATATTTCCCTGTGCTTACTGCTGTTTCTTCCATATGCCGGTAATGGGCTGAAAACGCCTGTTTTGGGACTCTGCAGAGAAAGTGTTTGCAGACTGCTGAATCCACACACGGGTTTAACTCGGGAAGTTGAGTGCACACATTGACAACCGTTCTGTTAGATAGCTGCGTTTTGGATTTAGAAGCAGATATTTCCCTGTGCTTACTGCTGTTTCTTCCATATGCCGGTAATGGGCTGAAAACGCCTGTTTTGGGACTCTGCAGAGAAAGTGTTTGCAGACTGCTGAATCCACACACGGGTTTAACTCTGGAAGTTGATTGCACACATTGACAACCGTTCTGTTAGATAGCTGCGTTTTGGATTTAGAAGCAGATATTTCCCTGTGCTTACTGCTGTTTCTTCCGTATGCCGGTAATGGGCTGAAAACGCCTGTTTTGGGACTCTGCAGAGAAAGTGTTTGCAGACTGCTGAATCCACACACGGGTTTAACTCTGGAAGTTGAGTGCACACATAGACAACCGTTCTGTTAGATAGCTGCGTTTTGGATTTAGAAGCAGATATTTCCCTGTGCTTACTGCTGTTTCTTCCGTATGCCGGTAATGGGCTGAAAAAGCCTGTTTTGGGACTCTGCACAGAAAGTGTTTGCAGACTGCTGAATCCACACACGGGTTTAACTCTGGAAGTTGAGTGCACACATTGACAACCGTTCTGTTAGATAGCTGCGTTTTGGATTTAGAAGCAGATATTTCCCTGTGCTTACTGCTGTTTCTTCCATATGCCGGTAATGGGCTGTAAAGGCCTGTTTTGGGACTCTGCAGAGAAAGTGTTTGCAGACTGCTGAATCCACACACGGGTTTAACTCTGGAAGTTGAGTGCACACATTGACAACCGTTCTGTTAGATAGCTGCGTTTTGGATTTAGAAGCAGATATTTCCCTGTGCTTACTGCTGTTTCTTCCATATGCCGGTAATGGGCTGAAAACGCCTGTTTTGGGACTCTGCAGAGAAAGTGTTTGCAGACTGCTGAATCCACACACGGGTTTAACTCTGGAAGTTGAGTACACACATTGACAACCGCTCTGTTAGATAGCTGCGTTTTGGATTTAGAAGCAGATATTTCCCTGTGCTTACTGCTGTTTCTTCCATAAGCCGGTAATGGGCTGAAAACGCCTGTTTTGGGACTCTGCACAGAAAGTGTTTGCAGACTGCTGAATCCACACACGGGTTTAACTCTGGAAGTTGAGTGCACACATTGACAACCGTTCTGTTAGATAGCTGCGTTTTGGATTTAGAAGCAGATATTTCCCTGTGCTTACTGCTGTTTCTTCCATATGCCGGTAATGGGCTGAAAACGCCTGTTTTGGGACTCTGCACAGAAAGTGTTTGCAGACTGCTGAATCCACACACGGGTTTAACTCTGGAAGTTGAGTGCACACATTGACAACCGTTCTGTTAGATAGCTGCGTTTTGGATTTAGAAGCAGATATTTCCCTGTGCTTACTGCTGTTTCTTCCATATGCCGGTAATGGGCTGAAAACGCCTGTTTTGGGACTCTGCAGAGAAAGTGTTTGCAGACTGCTGAATCCACACACGGGTTTAACTCTGGAAGTTGAGTGCACACATTGACAACCGTTCTGTCACATAGCTGCGTTTTGGATTTAGAAGCAGATATTTCCCTGTGCTTACTGCTGTTTCTTCCATATGCCGGTAATGGGCTGAAAACGCCTGTTTTGGGACTCTGTAGAGAAAGTGTTTGCAGACTGCTGAATCCACACACGGGTTTAACTCTGGAAGTTGAGTGCACACATTGACAACCGTTCTGTTAGATAGCTGCGTTTTGGATTTAGAAGCAGATATTTCCCTGTGCTTACTGCTGTTTCTTCCATATGCCGGTAATGGGCTGAAAACGCCTGTTTTGGGACTCTGCACAGAAAGTGTTTGCAGACTGCTGAATCCACACACGGGTTTAACTCTGGAAGTTGAGTGCACACATTGACAACCGTTCTGTTAGATAGCTGCGTTTTGGATTTAGAAGCAGATATTTCCCTGTGCTTACTGCTGTTTCTTCCATATGCCGGTAATGGGCTGAAAACGCCTGTTTTGGGACTCTGCAGAGAAAGTGTTTGCAGACTGCTGAATCCACACACGGGTTTAACTCTGGAAGTTGAGTGCACACATTGACAACCGTTCTGTTAGATAGCTGCGTTTTGGATTTAGAGCAGATATTTCCCTGTGCTTACTGCTGTTTCCTCCATATGCCGGTAATGGGCTGAAAACGCCTGTTTTGGGACTCTGCACAGAAAGTGTTTGCAGACTGCTGAATCCACACACGGGTTTAACTCTGGAAGTTGAGTGCACACATTGACAACCGTTCTGTTAGATAGCTGCGTTTTGGATTTAGAAGCAGATATTTCCCTTTGCTTACTGCTGTTTCTTCCATATGCCGGTAATGGGCTGAAAACGCCTGTTTTGGGACTCTGCACAGAAAGTGTTTGCAGACTGCTGAATCCACACACGGGTTTAACTCTGGAAGTTGAGTGCACACATTGACAACCGTTCTGTTAGATAGCTGCGTTTTGGATTTAGAAGCAGATATTTCCCTGTGCTTACTGCTGTTTCTTCCATATGCCGGTAATGGGCTGAAAACGCCTGTTTTGGGACTCTGCACAGAAAGTGTTTGCAGACTGCTGAATCCACACACGGGTTTAACTCTGGAAGTTGAGTGCACACATTGACAACCGTTCTGTTAGATAGCTGCGTTTTGGATTTAGAAGCAGATATTTCCCTGTGCTTACTGCAGTTTCTTCCTTATGCGGGTAATGGGCTGAAAACGCCTGTTTTGGGACTCTGCAGAGAAAGTGTTTGCAGACTGCTGAATCCACACACGGGTTTAACTCTGGAAGTTGAGTGCACACATTGACAACCGTTCTGTTAGATAGCTGCGTTTTGGATTTAGAAGCAGATATTTCCCTGTGCTTACTGCTGTTACTTCCATATGCCGGTAATGGGCTGAAAACGCCTGTTTTGGGACACTGCACAGAAAGTGTTTGCAGACTGCTGAATCCACACACGGGTTTAACTCTGGAAGTTGAGTGCACACATTGACAACCGTTCTGTTAGATAGCTGCGTTTTGGATTTAGAAGCAGATATTTCCCTGTGCTTACTGCAGTTTCTTCGTTATGCGGGTAATGGGCTGAAAACGCCTGTTTTGGGACTCTGCAGAGAAAGTGTTTGCAGACTGCTGAATCCACACACGGGTTTAACTCTGGAAGTTGAGTGCACACATTGACAACCGTTCTGTTAGATAGCTGCGTTTTGGATTTAGAAGCAGATATTTCCCTGTGCTTACTGCTGTTTCTTCCATATGCCGGTAATCGGCTGAAAACGCCTGTTTTGGGACACTGCACAGAAAGTGTTTGGAGACTGCTGAATCCACACACGGGTTTAACTCTGGAAGTTGAGTGCACACATTGACAACCGTTCTGTTAGATAGCTGCGTTTTGGATTTAGAGCAGATATTTCCCTGTGCTTACTGCTGTTTCTTCCATATGCCGGTAATGGGCTGAAAACGCCTGTTTTGGGATTCTGCAGAGAAAGTGTTTGCAGACTGCTGAATCCACACATGGGTTCAACTCTGGAAGTTGAGTGCACACATTGACAACCGTTCTGTTAGATAGCTGCGTTTTGGATTTAGAAGCAGATATTTCCCTGCGCTTACTGCTGTTTCTTCCATATGCCGGTAATGGGCTGAAAACGCCTGTTTTGGGACTCTGCACAGAAAGTGTTTGCAGACTGCTGAATCCACACACGGGTTTAACTCTGGAAGTTGAGTGCACACATTGACAACCGTTCTGTTAGATAGCTGCGTTTTGGATTTAGAAGCAGATATTTCCCTGTGCTTACTGCTGTTTCTTCCATATGCCGGTAACGGGCTGAAAACGCCTGTTTTGGGACTCTGCAGAGAAAGTGTTTGCAGACTGCTGAATCCACACACGGGTTTAACTCTGGAAGTTGAGTGCACACATTGACAACCGTTCTGTTAGATAGCTGCGTTTTGGATTTAGAAGCAGATATTTCCCTGTGCTTACTGCTGTTTATTCCATATGCCGGTAACGGGCTGAAAACGCCTGTTTTGGGACTCTGCACAGAAAGTGTTTGCAGACTGCTGAATCCACACACGGGTTTAACTCTGGAAGTTGAGTGCACACATTGACAACCGTTCTGTTAGATAGCTGCGTTTTGGATTTAGAAGCAGATATTTCCCTGTGCTTACTGCTGTTTCTTCCATATGCCGGTAATGGGCTGAAAACGCCTGTTTTGGGACTCTGCACAGAAAGTGTTTGCAGACTGCTGAACCCACACACGGGTTTAACTCTGGAAGTTGAGTGCACACATTGACAACCGTTCTGTTAGATAGCTGCGTTTTGGATTTAGAAGCAGATATTTCCCTGTGCTTACTGCTGTTTCTTCCATATGCCGGTAATGGGCTGAAAACGCCTGTTTTGGGACTCTGCAGAGAAAGTGTTTGCAGTCTGCTGAATCCACACACGGGTTTAACTCTGGAAGTTGAGTGTGCACATTGACAACCGTTCTGTTAGATAGCTGCGTTTTGGATTTAGAAGCAGATATTTCCCTGTGCTTACTGCTGTTTCTTCCATATGCCGGTAATGGGCTGAAAACGCCTGTTTTGGGACTCTGCACAGAAAGTGTTTGCAGACTGCTGAATCCACACACGGGTTTAACTCTGGAAGTTGAGTGCACACATTGACAACCGTTCTGTTAGATAGCTGCGTTTTGGATTTAGAAGCAGATATTTCCCTGTGCTTACTGCTGTTTCTTCCATATGCCGGTAATGGGCTGAAAACGCCTGTTTTGGGACTCTGCACAGAAAGTGTTTGCAGACTGCTGAATCCACACACGGGTTTAACTCTGGAAGTTGAGTGCACACATTGACAACCGTTCTGTTAGATAGCTGCGTTTTGGATTTAGAAGCAGATATTTCCCTGTGCTTACTGCAGTATCTTCCTTATGCGGGTAATGGGCTGAAAACGCCTGTTTTGGCACTCTGCAGAGAAAGTGTTTGCAGACTGCTGAATCCACACACGGGTTTAACTCTGGAAGTTGAGTGCACACATTGACAACCGTTCTGTTAGATAGCTGCGTTTTGGATTTAGAAGCAGATATTTCCCTGTGCTTACTGCTGTTTCTTCCATATGCCGGTAATGGGCTGAAAACGCCTGTTTTGGGACTCTGCACAGAAAGTGTTTGCAGACTGATGAATCCACACACGGGTTTAACTCTGGAAGTTGAGTGCACACATTGACAACCGTTCTGTTAGATAGCTGCGTTTTGGATTTAGAAGCAGATATTTCCCTGTGCTTACTGCTGTTTCTTCCATATGCCGGTAATGGGCTGAAAACCCCTGTTTTGGGACTCTGCAGAGAAAGTGTTTGCAGACTGCTGAATCCACACACGGGTTTAACTCTGGAAGTTGAGTGCACACATTGACAACCGTTCTGTTAGATAGCTGCGTTTTGGATTTAGAAGCAGATATTTCCCTGTGCTTACTGCTGTTTCTTCCATATGCCGGTAACGGGCTGAAAACGCCTGTTTTGGGACTCTGCAGAGAAAGTGTTTGCAGACTGCTGAATCCACACACGGGTTTAACTCTGGAAGTTGAGTGCACACATTGACAACCGTTCTGTTAGATAGCTGCGTTTTGGATTTAGAAGCAGATATTTCCCTGTGCTTACTGCTGTTTATTCCATATGCCGGTAATGGCCTGAAAACGCCTGTTTTGGGACTCTGCACAGAAAGTGTTTGCAGACTGCTGAATCCACACACGGGTTTAACTCTGGAAGTTGAGTGCACACATTGACAACCGTTCTGTTAGATAGCTGCGTTTTGGATTTAGAAGCAGATATTTCCCTGTGCTTACTGCTGTTTCTTCCATATGCCGGTAACGGGCTGAAAACACCTGTTTTGGGACTCTGCAGAGAAAGTGTTTGCAGACTGCTGAATCCACACACGGGTTTAACTCTGGAAGTTGAGTGCACACATTGACAACCGTTCTGTTAGATAGCTGCGTTTTGGATTTAGAAGCAGATATTTCCCTGTGCTTACTGCTGTTTCTTCCATATGCCGGTAATGGGCTGAAAACGCCTGTTTTGGGACTCTGCACAGAAAGTGTTTGCAGACTGCTGAACCCACACACGGGTTTAACTCTGGAAGTTGAGTGCACACATTGACAACCGTTCTGTTAGATAGCTGCGTTTTGGATTTAGAAGCAGATATTTCCCTGTGCTTACTGCTGTTTCTTCCATATGCCGGTAATGGGCTGAAAACGCCTGTTTTGGGACTCTGCAGAGAAAGTGTTTGCAGTCTGCTGAATCCACACACGGGTTTAACTCTGGAAGTTGAGTGTGCACATTGACAACCGTTCTGTTAGATAGCTGCGTTTTGGATTTAGAAGCAGATATTTCCCTGTGCTTACTGCTGTTTCTTCCATATGCCGGTAATGGGCTGAAAACGCCTGTTTTGGGACTCTGCACAGAAAGTGTTTGCAGACTGCTGAATCCACACACGGGTTTAACTCTGGAAGTTGAGTGCACACATTGACAACCGTTCTGTTAGATAGCTGCGTTTTGGATTTAGAAGCAGATATTTCCCTGTGCTTACTGCTGTTTCTTCCATATGCCGGTAATGGGCTGAAAACGCCTGTTTTGGGACTCTGCACAGAAAGTGTTTGCAGACTGCTGAATCCACACACGGGTTTAACTCTGGAAGTTGAGTGCACACATTGACAACCGTTCTGTTAGATAGCTGCGTTTTGGATTTAGAAGCAGATATTTCCCTGTGCTTACTGCAGTATCTTCCTTATGCGGGTAATGGGCTGAAAACGCCTGTTTTGGCACTCTGCAGAGAAAGTGTTTGCAGACTGCTGAATCCACACACGGGTTTAACTCTGGAAGTTGAGTGCACACATTGACAACCGTTCTGTTAGATAGCTGCGTTTTGGATTTAGAAGCAGATATTTCCCTGTGCTTACTGCTGTTTCTTCCATATGCCGGTAATGGGCTGAAAACGCCTGTTTTGGGACTCTGCACAGAAAGTGTTTGCAGACTGATGAATCCACACACGGGTTTAACTCTGGAAGTTGAGTGCACACATTTACAACCGTTTTGTTAGATAGCTGCGTTTTGGATTTAGAAGCAGATATTTCCCTGTGCTTACTGCTGTTTCTTCCATATGCCGGTAATGGGCTGAAAACGCCTGTTTTGGGACTCTGCAGAGAAAGTGTTTGCAGACTGCTGAATCCACACACGGGTTTAACTCTGGAAGTTGAGTGCACACATTGACAACCGTTCTGTTAGATAGCTGCGTTTTGGATTTAGAAGCAGATATTTCCCTGTGCTTACTGCTGTTTCTTCCATATGCCGGTAACGGGCTGAAAACGCCTGTTTTGGGACTCTGCAGAGAAAGTGTTTGCAGACTGCTGAATCCACACACGGGTTTAACTCTGGAAGTTGAGTGCACACATTGACAACCGTTCTGTTAGATAGCTGCGTTTTGGATTTAGAAGCAGATATTTCCCTGTGCTTACTGCTGTTTCTTCCATATGCCGGTAATGGGCTGAAAACGCCTGTTTTGGGACTCTGCACAGAAAGTGTTTGCAGACTGCTGAATCCACACACGGGTTTAACTCTGGAAGTTGAGTGCACACATTGACAACCGTTCTGTTAGATAGCTGCGTTTTGGATTTAGAAGCAGATATTTCCCTGTGCTTACTGCTGTTTCTTCCATATGCCGGTAACGGGCTGAAAACGCCTGTTTTGGGACTCTGCAGAGAAAGTGTTTGCAGACTGCTGAATCCACACACGGGTTTAACTCTGGAAGTTGAGTGCACACATTGACAACCGTTCTGTTAGATAGCTGCGTTTTGGATTTAGAAGCAGATATTTCCCTGTGCTTACTGCTGTTTCTTCCACATGCCGGTAATGGGCTGAAAACGCCTGTTTTGGGACTCTGCAGAGAAAGTGTTTGCAGACTGCTGAATCCACACACGGGTTTAACTCTGGAAGTTGAGTGCACACATTGACAACTGTTCTGTTAGATAGCTGCATTTTGGATTTAGAAGCAGATATTTCCCTGTGCTTACTGCTGTTTCTTCCATATGCCGGTAACGGGCTGAAAACGCCTCTTTTGGGACTCTGCAGAGAAAATGTTTGCAGACTGCTGAATCCACACACGGGTTTAACTCTGGAAGTTGAGTGCACACATTGACAACCGTTCTGTTAGATAGCTGCGTTTTGGATTTAGAAGCAGATATTTCCCTGTGCTTACTGCTGTTACTTCCATATGCCGGTAATGGGCTGAAAACGCCTGTTTTGGGACTCTGCACAGAAAGTGTTTGCAGACTGCTGAATCCACACACGGGTTTAACTCTGGAAGTTGAGTGCACACATTTACAACCGTTTTGTTAGATAGCTGCGTTTTGGATTTAGAAGCAGATATTTCCCTGTGCTTACTGCTGTTTCTTCCACATGCCGGTAATGGGCTGAAAACGCCTGTTTTGGGACTCTGCAGAGAAAGTGTTTGCAGACTGCTGAATCCACACACGGGTTTAACTCTGGAAGTTGAGTGCACACATTGACAACCGTTCTGTTAGATAGCTGCGTTTTGGATTTAGAAACAGATATTTCCCTGTGCTTACTGCTGTTTCTTCCATATGCTGGTAATGGGCTGAAAACGCCTGTTTTGGGACTCTGCACAGAAAGTGTTTGCAGACTGCTGAACCCACACACGGGTTTAACTCTGGAAGTTGAGTGCACACATTGACAACCGTTCTGTTAGATAGCTGCGTTTTGGATTTAGAAGCAGATATTTCCCTGTGCTTACTGCTGTTTCTTCCATATGCCGGTAACGGGCTGAAAACGCCTGTTTTGGGACTCTGCAGAGAAAGTGTTTGCAGACTGCTGAATCCACACACGGGTTTAACTCTGGAAGTTGAGTGTGCACATTGACAACCGTTCTGTTAGATAGCTGCGTTTTGGATTTAGAAGCAGATATTTCCCTGTGCTTACTGCTGTTTCTTCCATATGCCGGTAATGGGCTGAAAACGCCTGTTTTGGGACTCTGCAGAGAAAGTGTTTGCAGACTGCTGAATCCACACACGGGTTTAACTCTGGAAGTTGAGTGCACACATTGACAACCGTTCTGTTAGATAGCTGCGTTTTGGATTTAGAAGCAGATATTTCCCTGTGCTTACTGCTGTTTCTTCCATATGCCGGTAATGGGCTGAAAACGCCTGTTTTGGGACTCTGCACAGAAAGTGTTTGCAGACTGCTGAATCCACACACGGGTTTAACTCTGGAAGTTGAGTGCACACATTGACAACCGTTCTGTTAGATAGCTGCGTTTTGGATTTAGAAGCAGATATTTCCCTGTGCTTACTGCTGTTTCTTCCATATGCCGGTAATGGGCTGAAAACGCCTGTTTTGGGACTCTGCAGAGAAAGTGTTTGCAGACTGCTGAATCCACACACGGGTTTAACTCTGGAAGTTGAGTGTGCACATTGACAACCGTTCTGTTAGATAGCTGCGTTTTGGATTTAGAAGCAGATATTTCCCTGTGCTTACTGCTGTTTCTTCCATATGCCGGTAATGGGCTGAAAACGCCTGTTTTGGGACTCTGCAGAGAAAGTGTTTGCAGACTGCTGAATCCACACACGGGTTTAACTCTGGAAGTTGAGTGCACACATTGACAACCGTTCTGTTAGATAGCTGCGTTTTGGATTTAGAAGCAGATATTTCCCTGTGCTTACTGCTGTTTCTTCCATATGCCGGTAATGGGCTGAAAACGCCTGTTTTGGGACTCTGCACAGAAAGTGTTTGCAGACTGCTGAATCCACACACGGGTTTAACTCTGGAAGTTGAGTGCACACATTTACAACCGTTCTGTTAGATAGCTGCGTTTTGGATTTAGAAGCAGATATTTCCCTGTGCTTACTGCAGTTTCTTCCTTATGCGGGTAATGGGCTGAAAACGCCTGTTTTGGGACTCTGCAGAGAAAGTGTTTGCAGACTGCTGAATCCACACACGGGTTTAACTCTGGAAGTTGAGTGCACACATTGACAACCGTTCTGTTAGATAGCTGCGTTTTGGATTTAGAAGCAGATATTTCCCTGTGCTTACAGCTGTTTCTTCCATATGCCGGTAATGGGCTGAAAACGCCTGTTTTGGGACTCTGCACAGAAAGTGTTTGCAGACTGATGAATCCACACACGGGTTTAACTCTGGAAGTTGAGTGCACACATTTACAACCGTTTTGTTAGATAGCTGCGTTTTGGATTTAGAAGCAGATATTTCCCTGTGCTTACTGCTGTTTCTTCCACATGCCGGTAATGGGCTGAAAACGCCTGTTTTGGGACTCTGCAGAGAAAGTGTTTGCAGACTGCTGAATCCACACACGGGTTTAACTCTGGAAGTTGAGTGCACACATTGACAACCGTTCTGTTAGATAGCTGCGTTTTGGATTTAGAAGCAGATATTTCCCTGTGCTAACTGCTGTTTCTTCCGTATGCCGGTAATGGGCTGAAAACGCCTGTTTTGGGACTCTGCAGAGAAAGTGTTTGCAGACTGCTGAATCCACACACGGGTTTAACCCTGGAAGCTGAGTGCACACATTGACAACCGTTCTGTTAGATAGCTGCGTTTTGGATTTAGAAGCAGATATTTCCCTGTGCTTACTGCTGTTTCTTCCATATGCCGGTAATGGGCTGAAAACGCCTGTTTTGGGACACTGCACAGAAAGTGTTTGGAGACTGCTGAATCCACACACGGGTTTAACTCTGGAAGTTGAGTGCACACATTGACAACCGTTCTGTTAGATAGCTGCGTTTTGGATTTAGAGCAGATATTTCCCTGTGCTTACTGCTGTTTCTTCCATATGCCGGTAATGGGCTGAAAACGCCTGTTTTGGGACTCTGCAGAGAAAGTGTTTGCAGACTGCTGAATCCACACATGGGTTCAACTCTGGAAGTTGAGTGCACACATTGACAACCGTTCTGTTAGATAGCTGCGTTTTGGATTTAGAAGCAGATATTTCCCTGCGCTTACTGCTGTTTCTTCCATATGCCGGTAATGGGCTGAAAACGCCTGTTTTGGGACTCTGCAGAGAAAGTGTTTGCAGACTGCTGAATCCACACACGGGTTTAACTCTGGAAGTTGAGTGCACACATTGACAACCGTTCTGTTAGATAGCTGCGTTTTGGATTTAGAAGCAGATATTTCCCTGTGCTTACTGCTGTTTCTTCCATATGCCGGTAATGGGCTGAAAACGCCTGTTTTGGGACTCTGCACAGAAAGTGTTTGCAGACTGCTGAACCCACACACGGGTTTAACTCTGGAAGTTGAGTGCACACATTGACAACCGTTCTGTTAGATAGCTGCGTTTTGGATTTAGAAGCAGATATTTCCCTGTGCTTACTGCTGTTTCTTCCATATGCCGGTAATGGGCTGAAAACGCCTGTTTTGGGACTCTGCACAGAAAGTGTTTGCAGACTGCTGAATCCACACACGGGTTTAACTCTGGAAGTTGAGTGCACACATTGACAACCGTTCTGTTAGATAGCTGCGTTTTGGATTTAGAAGCAGATATTTCCCTGTGCTTACTGCTGTTTCTTCCATATGCCGGTAACGGGCTGAAAACGCCTGTTTTGGGACTCTGCAGAGAAAGTGTTTGCAGACTGCTGAATCCACACACGGGTTTAACTCTGGAAGTTGAGTGCACACATTGAAAACCGTTCTGTTAGATAGCTGCGTTTTGGATTTAGAAGCAGATATTTCCCTGTGCTTACTGCTGTTTCTTCCATATGCCGGTAATGGGCTGAAAACGCCTGTTTTGGGACTCTGCACAGAAAGTGTTTGCAGACTGCTGAATCCACACACGGGTTTAATTCTTGAAGTTGAGTGCACACATTGACAACCGTTCTGTTAGATAGCTGCGTTTTGGATTTAGAAGCAGATATTTCCCTGTGCTTACTGCTGTTTCTTCCATATGCCGGTAACGGGCTGAAAACGCCTGTTTTGGCACTCTGCAGAGAAAGTGTTTGCAGACTGCTGAATCCACACACGGGTTTAACTCTGGAAGTTGAGTGCACACATTGACAACCGTTCTGTTAGATAGCTGCGTTTTGGATTTAGAAGCAGATATTTCCCTGTGCTTACTGCTGTTTATTCCATATGCCGGTAATGGCCTGAAAACGCCTGTTTTGGGACTCTGCAGAGAAAGTGTTTGCAGACTGCTGAATCCACACACGGGTTTAACTCTGGAAGTTGAGTGCACACATTGACAACCGTTCTGTTAGATAGCTGCGTTTTGGATTTAGAAGCAGATATTTCCCTGTGCTTACTGCTGTTTCTTCCATATGCCGGTAACGGGCTGAAAACACCTGTTATGGGACTCTGCAGAGAAAGTGTTTGCAGACTGCTGAATCCACACACGGGTTTAACTCTGGAAGTTGAGTGCACACATTGACAACCGTTCTGTTAGATAGCTGCGTTTTGGATTTAGAAGCAGATATTTCCCTGTGCTTACTGCTGTTTCTTCCATATGCCGGTAATGGGCTGAAAACGCCTGTTTTGGGACTCTGCACAGAAAGTGTTTGCAGACTGCTGAACCCACACACGGGTTTAACTCTGGAAGTTGAGTGCACACATTGACAACCGTTCTGTTAGATAGCTGCGTTTTGGATTTAGAAGCAGATATTTCCCTGTGCTTACTGCTGTTTCTTCCATATGCCGGTAATGGACTGAAAACGCCTGTTTTGGGACTCTGCAGAGAAAGTGTTTGCAGTCTGCTGAATCCACACACGGGTTTAACTCTGGAAGTTGAGTGTGCACATTGACATCCGTTCTGTTAGATAGCTGCGTTTTGGATTTAGAAGCAGATATTTCCCTGTGCTTACTGCTGTTTCTTCCATATGCCGGTAATGGGCTGAAAACGCCTGTTTTGGGACTCTGCACAGAAAGTGTTTGCAGACTGCTGAATCCACACACGGGTTTAACTCTGGAAGTTGAGTGCACACATTGACAACCGTTCTGTTAGATAGCTGCGTTTTGGATTTAGAAGCAGATATTTCCCTGTGCTTACTGCTGTTTCTTCCATATGCCGGTAATGGGCTGAAAACGCCTGTTTTGGGAATCTGCACAGAAAGTGTTTGCAGACTGCTGAATCCACACACGGGTTTAACTCTGGAAGTTGAGTGCACACATTGACAACCGTTCTGTTAGATAGCTGCGTTTTGGATTTAGAAGCAGATATTTCCCTGTGCTTACTGCAGTTTCTTCCTTATGCGGGTAATGGGCTGAAAACGCCTGTTTTGGCACTCTGCAGAGAAAGTGTTTGCAGACTGCTGAATCCACACACGGGTTTAACTCTGGAAGTTGAGTGCACACATTGACAACCGTTCTGTTAGATAGCTGCGTTTTGGATTTAGAAGCAGATATTTCCCTGTGCTTACTGCTGTTTCTTCCAAATACCGGTAATGGGCTGAAAACGCCTGTTTTGGGACTCTGCACAGAAAGTGTTTGCAGACTGATGAATCCACACACGGGTTTAACTCTGGAAGTTGAGTGCACACATTTACAACCGTTTTGTTAGATAGCTGCGTTTTGGATTTAGAAGCAGATATTTCCCTGTGCTTACTGCTGTTTCTTCCATATGCCGGTAATGGGCTGAAAACGCCTGTTTTGGGACTCTGCAGAGAAAGTGTTTGCAGACTGCTGAATCCACACACGGTTTAACTCTGGAAGTTGAGTGCACACATTGACAACCGTTCTGTTAGATAGCTGCGTTTTGGATTTAGAAGCAGATATTTCCTGTGCTTACTGCTGTTTCTTCCATATGCCGGTAACGGGCTGAAAACGCCTGTTTTGGGACTCTGCAGAGAAAGTGTTTGCAGACTGCTGAATCCACACACGGGTTTAACTCTGGAAGTTGAGTGCACACATTGACAACCGTTCTGTTAGATAGCTGCGTTTTGGATTTAGAAGCAGATATTTCCCTGTGCTTACTGCTGTTTATTCCATATGCCGGTAATGGGCTGAAAACGCCTGTTTTGGGACTCTGCACAGAAAGTGTTTGCAGACTGCTGAATCCACACACGGGTTTAACTCTGGAAGTTGAGTGCACACATTGACAACCGTTCTGTTAGATAGCTGCGTTTTGGATTTAGAAGCAGATATTTCCCTGTGCTTACTGCTGTTTCTTCCATATGCCCGGTAACGGGCTGAAAACGCCTGTTTTGGGACTCTGCACAGAAAGTGTTTGCAGACTGCTGAATCCACACACGGGTTTAACTCTGGAAGTTGAGTGCACACATTGACAACCGTTCTGTTAGATAGCTGCGTTTTGGATTTAGAAGCAGATATTTCCCTGTGCTTACTGCTGTTTCTTCCACATGCCGGTAATGGGCTGAAAACGCCTGTTTTGGGACTCTGCAGAGAAAGTGTTTGCAGACTGCTGAATCCACACACGGGTTTAACTCTGGAAGTTGAGTGCACACATTGACAACTGTTCTGTTAGATAGCTGCATTTTGGATTTAGAAGCAGATATTTCCCTGTGCTTACTGCTGTTTCTTCCATATGCCGGTAACGGGCTGAAAACGCCTCTTTTGGGACTCTGCAGAGAAAGTGTTTGCAGACTGCTGAATCCACACACGGGTTTACCTCTGGAAGTTGAGTGCACACATTGACAACCGTTCTGTTAGATAGCTGCGTTTTGGATTTAGAAGCAGATATTTCCCTGTGCTTACTGCTGTTACTTCCATATGCCGGTAATGGGCTGAAAACGCCTGTTTTGGGACTCTGCACAGAAAGTTTTTGCAGACTGCTGAATCCACACACGGGTTTTAACTCTGGAAGTTGAGTGCACACATTTACAACCGTTTTGTTAGATAGCTGCGTTTTGGATTTAGAAGCAGATATTTCCCTGTGCTTACTGCTGTTTCTTCCACATGCCGGTAATGGGCTGAAAACGCCTGTTTTGGGACTCTGCACAGAAAGTGTTTGCAGACTGATGAATCCACACACGGGTTTAACTCTGGAAGTTGAGTGCACACATTTACAACCGTTTTGTTAGATAGCTGCGTTTTGGATTTAGAAGCAGATATTTCCCTGTGCTTACTGCTGTTTCTTCCATATGCCGGTAATGGGCTGAAAACGCCTGTTTTGGGACTCTGCACAGAAAGTGTTTGCAGACTGCTGAATCCACACACGGGTTTAACTCTGGAAGTTGAGTGCACACATTGACAACCGTTCTGTTAGATAGCTGCGTTTTGGATTTAGAAGCAGATATTTCCCTGTGCTTACTGCTGTTTCTTCCATATGCCGGTAATGGGCTGAAAACGCCTGTTTTGGGACTCTGCAGAGAAAGTGTTTGCAGACTGCTGAATCCACACACGGGTTTAACTCTGGAAGTTGAGTGCACACATTGACAACCGTTCTGTTAGATAGCTGCGTTTTGGATTTAGAAGCAGATATTTCCCTGTGCTTACTGCTGTTTCTTCCATATGCTGGTAATGGGCTGAAAACGCCTGTTTTGGGACTCTGCACAGAAAGTGTTTGCAGACTGCTGAATCCACACATGGGTTTAACTCTGAAAGTTGAGTGCACACATTGACAATCGTTCTGTTAGATAGCTGCGTTTTGGATTTAAAAGCAGATATTTCCCTGTGCTTACTGCTGTTTCTTCCGTATGCCGGTAATGGCTGAAAACGCCTGTTTTGGGACTCTGCAGAGAAAGTGTTTGCAGACTGCTGAATCCAAGCACGGGTTTAACTCTGGAAGTTGAGTGCACACATTGACAACCGTTCTGTTAGATAGCTGCGTTTTGGATTTAGAAGCAGATATTTCCCTGTGCTTACTGCTGTTTCTTCCATATGCCGGTAATGGGCTGAAAACGCCTGTTTTGGGACTCTGCAGAGAAAGTGTTTGCAGACTGCTGAATCCACACACGGGTTTAACTCTGGAAGTTGAGTGCACACATTGACAACCGTTCTGTTAGATAGCTGCGTTTTGGATTTAGAATAAGATATTTCCCTGTGCTTACTGCTGCTTCTTCCATATGCCGGTAATGGGCTGAAAACGCCTGTTTTGGGACTCTGCAGAGAAAGTGTTTGCAGACTGCTGAATCCACACACGGGTTTAACTCTGGAAGTTGAGTGCACACATTGACAACCGTTCTGTTAGATAGCTGCGTTTTGGATTACAAGCAGATATTTCCCTGTGCTTACTGCTGTTTCTTCCGTATGCCGGTAATGGGCTGAAAAGGCCTGATTTGGGACTCTGCAGAGAAAGTGTTTGCAGACTGCTGAATCCACACACGGGTTTAACTCTGGAAGTTGAGTGCACACATTGACAATCGTTCTGTTAGATAGCTGCGTTTTGGATTTAGAAGCAGATATTTCCCTGTGCTTACTGCTGTTTCTTCCGTATGCCGGTAATGGGCTGAAAACGCCTGTTTTGGGACTCTGCACAGAAAGTGTTTGCAGACTGCTGAATCCACACACGGGTCTAACTCTGGAAGTTGAGTGCACACATTGACAACCGTTCTGTTAGATAGCTGCGTTTTCGATTTAGAAGCAGATATTTCCCTGTGCTTACTGCTGTTTCTTCCATATGCCGGTAATGGGCTGAAAACGCCTGTTTTGGGACTCTGCAGAGAAAGTGTTTGCAGACTGCTGAATCCACACACGGGTTTAACTCTGGAAGTTGAGTGCACACATTGACAACCGTTCTGTTAGATAGCTGCGTTTTGGATTTAGAAGCAGACATTTCCCTGTGCTTACTGCTGTTTCTTCCATATGCCGGTAATGGGCTGAAAACGCCTGTTTTGGGACTCTGCAGAGAAAGTGTTTGCAGACTGCTGAATCCACACACGGGTTTAACTCTGGAAGTTGAGTGCACACATTGACAACCGTTCTGTTAGATAGCTGCGTTTTGGATTTAGAAGCAGATATTTCCCTGTGCTTACTGCTGTTTCTTCCATATGCCGGTAATGGGCTGAAAACGCCTGTTTTGGGACTCTGCAGAGAAAGTGTTTGCAGACTGCTGAATCCACACACGGGTTTAACTCTGAAAGTTGAGTGCACACATTGACAACCGTTCTGTTAGATAGCTGCGTTTTGGATTTAGAAGCAGATAATTCCCTGTGCTTACTGCTGTTTCTTCCGTATGCCGGTAATGGGCTGAAAACGCCTATTTTGGGACTCTGCAGAGAAAGTGTTTTGCAGACTGCTGAATCCACACACGGGTTTAACTCTGGAAGTTGAGTGCACACATTGACAACCGTTCTGTTAGATAGCTGCGTTTTGGATTTAGAAGCAGATATTTCCCTGTACTTACTGCTGTTTCTTCCGTATGCCGGTAATGGGCTGAAAACGCCTGTTTTGGGACTCTGCAGAGAAAGTGTTTTGCAGACTGCTGAATCCACACACGGGTTTAACTCTGGAAGTTGAGTGCACACATTGACAACCGTTCTGTTAGATAGCTGCGTTTTGGATTTAGAAGCAGATATTTCCCTGTGCTTACTGCTGTTTCTTCCATATGCCGGTAATGGCTGAAAACGCCTGTTTTGGGACTCTGCAGAGAAAGTGTTTGCAGACTGCTGAATCCACACACGGGTTTAACTCTGGAAGTTGAGTGCACACATTGACAACCGTTCTGTTAGATAGCTGCGTTTTGGATTTACAAGCAGATATTTCCCTGTGCTTACTGTTGTTTCTTCCATATGCCGGTAATGGGCTGAAAACGCCTGTTTTGGGACTCTGCACAGAAAGTGTTTACAGACTGCTGAATCGACACACGGGTTTACCTCTGGAACTTGAGTGCACACATTGACAACCGTTCTGTTAGATAGCTGCGTTTTGGATTTAGAAGCAGATATTTCCCTGTGCTTACTGCTGTTTCTTCCGTATGCCGGTAATGGGCTGAAAAACGCCTGTTTTGGGACACTGCAGAGAAAGTGTTTGCAGACTGCTGAATCCACGCACGGGTTTAACTCTGGAAGTTGAGTGCACACATTGACAACCGTTCTGTTAGATAGCTGCGTTTTGGATTTAGAAGCAGATATTTCCCTGTGCTTACTGCTGTTTCTTCCGTATGCCGGTAATGGGCTGAAAAACGCCTGTTTTGGGACTCTGCAGAGAAAGTGTTTGCAGACTGCTGAATCCACACACGGGTTTAACTCTGGAAGTTGAGTGCACACATTGACAACCGTTCTGTTAGATAGCTGCGTTTTGGATTTAGAATAAGATATTTCCCTGTGCTTACTGCTGCTTCTTCCATATGCCGGTAATGGGCTGAAAAACGCCTGTTTTGGGACTCTGCAGAGAAAGTGTTTGCAGACTGCTGAATCCACACACGGGTTTAACTCTGGAAGTTGAGTGCACACATTGACAACCGTTCTGTTAGATAGCTGCGTTTTGGATTTACAAGCAGATATTTCCCTGTGCTTACTGCTGTTTCTTCCGTATGCCGGTAATGGGCTGAAAAGGCCTGTTTTGGGACTCTGCAGAGAAAGTGTTTGCAGACTGCTGAATCCACACACGGGTTTAACTCTGGAAGTTGAGTGCACACATTGACAACCGTTCTGTTAGATAGCTGCGTTTTGGATTTAGAAGCAGATATTTCCCTGTGCTTACTGCTGTTTCTTCCGTATGCCGGTAATGGGCTGAAAACGCCTGTTTTGGGACTCTGCACAGAAAGTGTTTGCAGACTGCTGAATCCACACACGGGTTTAACTCTGGAAGTTGTAGTGCACACATTGACAACCGTTCTGTTAGATAGCTGCGTTTTGGATTTAGAAGCAGATAATTCCCTGTGCTTACTGCTGTTTCTTCCGTATGCCGGTAATGGGCTGAAAACGCCTTTTTGGGACTCTGCAGAGAAAGTGTTTGCAGACTGCTGAATCCACACACGGGTTTAACTCTGGAAGTTGAGTGCACACATTGACAACCGTTCTGTTAGATAGCTGCGTTTTGGATTTAGAAGCAGATATTTCCTGTACTTACTGCTGTTCTTCCGTATGCCGGTAATGGGCTGAAAAACGCCTGTTTTGGGACTCTGCAGAGAAAGTGTTTGCAGACTGCTGAATCCACACACGGGTTTAACTCTGGAAGTTGAGTGCACACATTGACAACCGTTCTGTTAGATAGCTGCGTTTTGGATTTAGAAGCAGATATTTCCCTGTGCTTACTGCTGTTTCTTCCATATGCCGGTAATGGGCTGAAAACGCCTGTTTTGGGACTCAGCAAGAGAAAGTGTTTGCAGACTGCTGAATCCAACACACGGGTTTAACTCTGGAAGTTGAGTGCACACATTGACAACCGTTCTGTTAGATAGCTGCGTTTTGGATTTACAAGCAGATATTTCCCTGTGCTTACTGCTGTTTCTTCCATATGCCGGTAATGGGCTGAAAACGCCTGTTTTGGGACTCTGCACAGAAAGTGTTTGCAGACTGCTGAATCGACACACGGGTTTACCTCTGGAACTTGAGTGCACACATTGACAACCGTTCTGTTAGATAGCTGCGTTTTGGATTTAGAAGCAGATATTTCCCTGTGCTTACTGCTGTTTCTTCCGTATGCCGGTAATGGGCTGAAAACGCCTGTTTTGGGACACTGCAGAGAAAGTGTCTGCAGACTGCTGAATCCACGCACGGGTTTAACTCTGGAAGTTGAGTGCACACATTGACAACCGTTCTGTTAGATAGCTGCGTTTTGGATTTAAAGCAGATATTTCCCTGTGCTTACTGCTGTTTCTTCCGTATGCCGGGTAATGGGCTGAAAACGCCTGTTTTGGGACTCTGCAGAGAAAGTGTTTGCAGACTGCTGAATCCACACACGGGTTTAACTCTGGAAGTTGAGTGCACACATTGACAACCGTTCTGTTAGATAGCTGCGTTTTGGATTTAGAATAAGATATTTCCCTGTGCTTACTGCTGCTTCTTCATATGCCGGTAATGGGCTGAAAACGCCTGTTTTGGGACTCTGCAGAGAAAGTGTTTGCAGACTGCTGAATCCACACACGGGTTTAACTCTGGAAGTTGAGTGCACACATTGACAACCGTTCTGTTAGATAGCTGCGTTTTGGATTTACAAGCAGATATTTCCCTGTGCTTACTGCTGTTTCTTCCGTATGCCGGTAATGGGCTGAAAAGGCCTGTTTTGGGACTCTGCAGAGAAAGTGTTTGCAGACTGCTGAATCCACACACGGGTTTAACTCTGGAAGTTGAGTGCACACATTGACAACCGTTCTGTTAGATAGCTGCGTTTTGGATTTAGAAGCAGATATTTCCCTGTGCTTACTGCTGTTTCTTCCGTATGCCGGTAATGGGCTGAAAACGCCTGTTTTGGGACTCTGCACAGAAAGTGTTTGCAGACTGCTGAATCCACACACGGGTTTAACTCTGGAAGTTGAGTGCACACATTGACAACCGTTCTGTTAGATAGCTGCGTTTTCGATTTAGAAGCAGATATTTCCCTGTGCTTACTGCAGTTTCTTCCATATGCCGGTAATGGGCTGAAAACGCCTGTTTTGGGACTCTGCAGAGAAAGTGTTTGCAGACTGCTGAATCCACACACGGGTTTAAATCTGGAAGTTGAGTGCACACATTGACAACCGTTCTGTTAGATAGCTGCGTTTTGGATTTAGAAGCAGACATTTCCCTGTGCTTACTGCTGTTTCTTCCATATGCCGGTAATGGGCTGAAAACGCCTCTTTTGGGACTCTGCAGAGAAAGTGTTTGCAGACTGCTGAATCCACACACGGGTTTAACTCTGGAAGTTGAGTGCACACATTGACAACCGTTCTGTTAGATAGCTGCGTTTTGGATTTAGAAGCAGATATTTCCCTGTGCTTACTGCTGTTTCTTCCATATGCCGGTAATGGGCTGAAAACGCCTGTTTTGGGACTCTGCAGAGAAAGTGTTTGCAGACTGCTGAATCCACACACGGGTTTAACTCTGAAAGTTGAGTGCACACATTGACAACCGTTCTGTTAGATAGCTGCGTTTTGGATTTAGAAGCAGATAATTCCCTGTGCTTACTGCTGTTTCTTCCGTATGCCGGGTAATGGGCTGAAAACGCCTATTTTGGGACTCTGCAGAGAAAGTGTTTGCAGACTGCTGAATCCACACACGGGTTTAACTCTGGAAGTTGAGTGCACACATTGACAACCGTTCTGTTAGATAGCTGCGTTTTGGATTTAGAAGCAGATATTTCCCTGTGCTTACTGCTGTTTCTTCCGTATGCCGGTAATGGGCTGAAAACGCCTGTTTTGGGGACTCTGCAGAGAAAGTGTTTGCAGACTGCTGAATCCACACACGGTTTACCTCTGGAACTTGAGTGCACACATTGACAACCGTTCTGTTAGATAGCTGCGTTTTGGAATTAGGAGCAGATATTTCCCTGTGCTTATTGCTGTTTCTTCCGTATGCCGGTAATGGGCTGAAAACGCCTGTTTGGGACTCTGCACAGAAAGTGTTTGCAGACTGCTGAATCCACACACGGGTTTAACTCTGGAAGTTGAGTGCACACATTGACAACCGTTCTGTTAGATAGCTGCATTTTGGATTTAGAAGCAGATATTTCCCTGTGCTTACTGCTGTTTCTTCCGTATGCCGGTAATGGGCTGAAAAATCCTGTTTTGGGACTCTGCACAGAAAGTGTTTGCAGACTGCTGAATCCACACACGGGTTTTAACTCTGGAAGTTGAGTGCACACATTGACAACCGTTCTGTTAGATAGCTGCGTTTTGGATTTAGAAGCAGATATTTCCCTGTGCTTACTGCTGTTTCTTCCATATGCCGGTAATGGGCTGAAAACGCCTGTTTTGGGACTCTGCACAGAAAGTGTTTGCAGACTGCTGAATCCACACACGGGTTTAACTCTGGAAGTTGAGTGCACACATTGACAACCGTTCTGTTAGATAGCTGCGTTTTGGATTTAGAAGCAGATATTTCCCTGTGCTTACTGCTGTTTCTTCCATATGCCGGTAATGAGCTGAAACGCCTGTTTTGGGACTCTGCACAGAAAGTGTTTGCAGACTGCTGAATCCACACACGGGTTTAACTCTGGAAGTTGAGTGCACACATTGACAACCGTTCTGTTAGATAGCTGCGTTTTGAATTTAGAAGCAGATATTTCCCTGTGCTTACTGCTGTTTCTTCCATATGCCGGTAATGGGCTGAAAACGCCTGTTTTGGGACTCTGCAGAGAAAGTGTTTGCAGACTGCTGAATCCACACACGGGTTTAACTCTGGAAGTTGAGTGCACACATTGACAACCGTTCTGTTAGATAGCTGCGTTTGGATTTAGAAGCAGATATTTCCCTGTGCTTACTGCTGTTTCTTCCATATGCCGGTAATGGGCTGAAAACGCCTGTTTTGGGACTCTGCACAGAAAGTGTTTGCAAACTGCTGAATCCACACACGGTTTTAACTCTGGAAGTTGAGTACACACATTGACAACCGCTCTGTTAGATAGCTGCGTTTTGGATTTAGAAGCAGATATTTCCCTGTGCTTACTGCTGTTTCTTCCATATGCCGTTAATGGGCTGAAAACGCCTGTTTTGGGACTCTGCAGAGAAAGTGTTTGCAGACTGCTGAATCCACACACGGGTTTAACTCTGGAAGTTGAGTGCACACATTGACAACCGTTCTGTTAGATAGCTGCGTTTTGGATTTAGAAGCAGATATTTCCCTGTGCTTACTGCTGTTTCTTCCATATGCCGGTAATGGGCTGAAAACGCCTGTTTTGGGACTCTGCAGAGAAAGTGTTTGCAGACTGCTGAATCCACACACGGGTTTAACTCTGGAAGTTGAGTGCACACATTGACAACCGTTCTGTTAGATAGCTGCGTTTTGGATTTAGAAGCAGATATTTCCCTGTGCTTACTGCTGTTTCTTCCATATGCCGGTAATGGGCTGAAAACGCCTGTTTTGGGACTCTGCAGAGAAAGTGTTTGCAGACTGCTGAATCCACACACGGGTTTAACTCTGGAAGTTGAGTGCACACATTGACAACCGTTCTGTTAGATAGCTGCGTTTTGGATTTAGAAGCAGATATTTCCCTGTGCTTACTGCTGTTTCTTCCATATGCCGGTAATGGGCTGAAAACGCCTGGTTTTGGGACTCTGCAGAGAAAGTGTTTGCAGACTGCTGAATCCACACACGGGTTTAACTCTGGAAGTTGAGTGCACACATTGACAACCGTTCTGTTAGATAGCTGCGTTTTGGATTTAGAAGCAGATATTTCCCTGTGCTTACTGCTGTTTCTTCCATATGCCGGTAATGGGCTGAAAACGCCTGTTTTGGGACTCTGCACAGAAAGTGTTTGCAGACTGCTGAATCCACACACGGGTTTAACTCTGGAAGTTGAGTGCACACATTGACAACCGTTCTGTTAGATAGCTGCGTTTTGGATTTACAAGCAGATATTTCCCTGTGCTTACTGTTGTTTCTTCCATATGCCGGTAATGGGCTGAAAACGCCTGTTTTGGGACTCTGCACAGAAAGTGTTTGCAGACTGCTGAATCCACACACGGGTTTACCTCTGGAACTTGAGTGCACACATTGACAACCGTTCTGTTAGATACCTGCGTTTTGGAATTAGGAGCAGATATTTCCCTGTGCTTACTGCTGTTTCTTCGTATGCCGGTAATGGGCTGAAAACGCCTATTTTGGGACTCTGCAGAGAAAGTGTTTGCAGACTGCTGAATCCACGAACGGGTTTAACTCTGGAAGTTGAGTGCACACATTGACAACCGTTCTGTTAGATAGCTGCGTTTTGGATTTAGAAGCAGATATTTTCCCTGTGCTTACTGCTGTTTCTTCCGTATGCCGGTAATGGGCTGAAAACGCCTGTTTTGGGACTCTGCAGAGAAAGTGTTTGCAGACTGCTGAATCCACACACTGGTATAACTCTGGAAGTTGAGTGCACACATTGACAACCGTTCTGTTAGATAGCTGCGTTTTGGATTTATAAGCAGATATTTCCCTGTGCTTACTGCTGCTTCTTCCATATGCCGGTAATGGGCTGAAAACGCCTGTTTTGGGACTCTGCAGAGAAAGTGTTTGCAGACTGCTGAATCCACACACGGGTTTAACTCTGGAAGTTGAGTGCACACATTGACAACCGTTCTGTTAGATAGCTGCGTTTTGGATTTACAAGCAGATATTTCCCTGTGCTTACTGCTGTTTCTTCCATATGCCGGTAATGGGCAGAAAACGCCTGTTTTGGGACTCTGCAGAGAAAGTGTTTGCAGACTGCTGAATCCACACACGGGTTTAACTCTGTATGTTGAGTGAACACATTGACAACCGTTCTGTTAGATACCTGCGTTTTGGATTTAGAAGCAGATATTTCCCTGTGCTTACTGCTGTTTCTTCCGTATGCCGGTAATGGGCTGAAAACGCCTGTTTTGGGACTCTGCACAGAAAGTGTTTGCAGACTGCTGAATCCACACACGGGTTTAACTCTGGAAGTTGAGTGCACACATTGACAACCGTTCTGTTAGATAGCTGCGTTTCGGATTTAGAAGCAGATATTTCCCTGTGCTTACTGCTGTTTCTTCCATATGCCGGTAATGGGCTGAAAACGCCTGTTTTGGGACTCTGCAGAGAAAGTGTTTGCAGACTGCTGAATCCACACACGGGTTTAACTCTGGAAGTTGAGTGCACACATTGACAACCGTTCTGTTAGATAGCTGCGTTTTGGATTTAGAAGCAGATATTTCCCTGTGCTTACTGCTGTTTCTTCCATATGCCGGTAATGGGCTGAAAACGCCTGTTTTGGGACTCTGCACAGAAAGTGTTTGCAGACTGCTGAATCCACACACGGGTTTAACTCTGGAAGTTGTGTGCACACATTGACAACCGTTCTGTTAGATAGCTGCGTTTTGGATGTAGAAGCAGATATTTCCCTGTGCTTACTGCTGTTTCTTCCGTATGCCGGTAATGGGCTGAAAAGGCCTGTTTTGGGACTCTGCAGAGAAAGTTTGCAGACTGCTGAATCCACACACGGGTTTAACTCTGGAAGTTGAGTGCACACATTGACAACCGTTCTGTTAGATAGCTGCGTTTTGGATTTAGAAGCAGTTATTTCCCTGTGCTTACTGCTGTTTCTTCCGTATGCCGGTAATGGGCTGAAAAACGCCTGTTTTGGGACTCTGCACAGAAAGTGTTTGCAGACTGCTGAATCCACACACGGGTTTAACTCTGGAAGTTGAGTGCACACATTGACAACCGTTCTGTTAGATAGCTGCGTTTTCGATTTAGAAGCAGATATTTCCCTGTGCTTACTGCTGTTTCTTCCATATGCCGGTAATGGGCTGAAAACGCCTGTTTTGGGACTCTGCAGAGAAAGTGTTTGCAGACTGCTGAATCCACACACGGGTTTAAATCTGGAAGTTGAGTGCACACATTGACAACCGTTCTGTTAGATAGCTGCGTTTTGGATTTAGAAGCAGACATTTCCCTGTGCTTACTGCTGTTTCTTCCATATGCCGGTAATGGGCTGAAAACGCCTGTTTTGGGACTCTGCAGAGAAAGTGTTTGCAGACTGCTGAATCCACACACGGGTTTAACTCTGGAAGTTGAGTGCACACATTGACAACCGTTCTGTTAGATAGCTGCGTTTTGGATTTAGAAGCAGATATTTCCCTGTGCTTACTGCTGTTTCTTCCATATGCCGGTAATGGGCTGAAAACGCCTGTTTTGGGACTCTGCAGAGAAAGTGTGTAGATTGCTGAATCCACACACGGGTTTAACTCTGAAAGTTGAGTGCACACATTGACAACCGTTCTGTTAGATAGCTGCGTTTTGGATTTAGAAGCAGATATTTCCCTGTGCTTACTGCTGTTTCTTCCGTATGCCGGTAATGGGCTGAAAACGCCTGTTTTGGGACTCTGCAGAGAAAGTGTTTGCAGACTGCTGAATCCACACACGGGTTTAACTCTGGAAGTTGAGTGCACACATTGACAACCGTTCTGTTAGATAGCTGCGTTTTGGATTTAGAAGCAGATATTTCCCTGTGCTTACTGCTGTTTCTTCCGTAAGGCGGTAATGGGCTGAAAACGCCTGTTTTGGGACTCTGCAGAGAAAGTGTTTGCAGACTGCTGAATCCACACACGGGTTTAACTCTGGAAGTTGAGTGCACACATTGACAACCGTTCTGTTAGATAGCTGCGTTTTGGATTTAGAAGCAGATATTTCCCTGTGCTTACTGCTGTTTCTTCCATATGCCGGTAATGGACTGAAAACGCCTGTTTTGGGACTCTGCAGAGAAAGTGTTTGCAGACTGCTGAATCCACACACGGGTTTATCTCTGGAAGTTGAGTGCACACATTGACAACCGTTCTGTTAGATAGCTGGGTTTTGGATTTACAAGCAGATATTTCCCTGTGCTTACTGTTGTTTCTTCCATATGCCGGTAATGGGCTGAAAACGCCTGTTTTGGGACTCTGCACAGAAAGTGTTTGCAGACTGCTGAATCGACACACGGGTTTACCTCTGGAACTTGAGTGCACACATTGACAACCGTTCTGTTAGATAGCTGCGTTTTGGATTTAGAAGCAGATATTTCCCTGTGCTTACTGCTGTTTCTTCCATATGCCGGTAATGGGCTGAAAACGCCTGTTTTGGGACTATGCAGAGAAAGTGTTTGCAGACTGCTGAATCCACGCACGGGTTTAACTCTGGAAGTTGAGTGCACACATTGACAACCGTTCTGTTAGATAGCTGCGTTTTGGATTTAGAAGCAGATATTTCCCTGTGCTTACTGCTGTTTCTTCCGTATGCCGGTAATGGGCTGAAAACGCCTGTTTTGGGACTCTGCAGAGAAAGTGTTTGCAGACTGCTGAATCCACACACGGGTTTAACTCTGGAAGTTGAGTGCACACATTGACAACCGTTCTGTTAGATAGCTGCGTTTTGGATTTACAAGCAGATATTTCCCTGTGCTTACTGCTGTTTCTTCCGTATGCCGGTAATGGGCTGAAAAGGCCTGTTTTGGGACTCTGCAGAGAAAGTGTTTGCAGACTGCTGAATCCACACACGGGTTTAACTCTGGAAGTTGAGTGCACACATTGACAACCGTTCTGTTAGATAGCTGCGTTTTGGATTTAGAAGCAGATATTTCCCTGTGCTTACTGCTGTTTCTTCCGTATGCCGGTAATGGGCTGAAAACGCCTGTTTTGGCACTCTGCAGAGAAAGTGTTTGCAGACTGCTGAATCCACACACGGGTTTAACTCTGGAAGTTGAGTGCACACATTGACAACCGTTCTGTTAGATAGCTGCGTTTTGGATTTAGAAGCAGATATTTCCCTGTGCTTACTGCTGTTTCTTCCATATGCCGGTAATGGGCTGAAAACGCCTGTTTTGGGACTCTGCAGAGAAAGTGTTTGCAGACTGCTGAATCCACACACGGGTTTAACTCTGAAAGTTGAGTGCACACATTGACAACCGTTCTGTTAGATAGCTGCGTTTTGGATTTAGAAGCAGATAATTCCCTGTGCTTACTGCTGTTTCTTCCGTATGCCGGTAATGGGCTGAAAACGCCTATTTTGGGACTCTGCAGAGAAAGTGTTTGCAGACTGCTGAATCCACACACGGGTTTAACTCTGGAAGTTGAGTGCACACATTGACAACCGTTCTGTTAGATAGCTGCGTTTTGGATTTAGAAGCAGATATTTCCCTGTGCTTACTGCTGTTTCTTCCGTAAGGCGGTAATGGGCTGAAAACGCCTGTTTTGGGACTCTGCAGAGAAAGTGTTTGCAGACTGCTGAATCCACACACGGGTTTAACTCTGGAAGTTGAGTGCACACATTGACAACCGTTCTGTTAGATAGCTGCGTTTTGGATTTAGAAGCAGATATTTCCCTGTGCTTACTGCTGTTTCTTCCATATGCCGGTAATGGGCTGAAAACGCCTGTTTTGGGACTCTGCAGAGAAAGTGTTTGCAGACTGCTGAATCCACACACGGGTTTAACTCTGGAAGTTGAGTGCACACATTGACAACCGTTCTGTTAGATAGCTGCGTTTTGGATTTACAAGCAGATATTTCCCTGTGCTTACTGTTGTTTCTTCCATATGCCGGTAATGGGCTGAAAACGCCTGTTTTGGGACTCTGCACAGAAAGTGTTTGCAGACTGCTGAATCGACACACGGGTTTACCTCTGGAACTTGAGTGCACACATTGACAACCGTTCTGTTAGATAGCTGCGTTTTGGATTTAGAAGCAGATATTTCCCTGTGCTTACTGCTGTTTCTTCCATATGCCGGTAATGGGCTGAAAACGCCTGTTTTGGGACTCTGCAGAGAAAGTGTTTGTAGATTGCTGAATCCACACACGGGTTTAACTCTGAAAGTTGAGTGCACACATTGACAACCGTTCTGTTAGATAGCTGCGTTTTGGATTTAGAAGCAGATATTTCCCTGTGCTTACTGCTGTTTCTTCCGTATGCCGGTAATGGGCTGAAAACGCCTGTTTTGGGACTCTGCAGAGAAAGTGTTTGCAGACTGCTGAATCCACACACGGGTTTAACTCTGGAAGTTGAGTGCACACATTGACAACCGTTCTGTTAGATAGCTGCGTTTTGGATTTAGAAGCAGATATTTCCCTGTGCTTACTGCTGTTTCTTCCGTAAGGCGGTAATGGGCTGAAAACGCCTGTTTTGGGACTCTGCAGAGAAAGTGTTTGCAGACTGCTGAATCCACACACGGGTTTAACTCTGGAAGTTGAGTGCACACATTGACAACCGTTCTGTTAGATAGCTGCGTTTTGGATTTAGAAGCAGATATTTCCCTGTGCTTACTGCTGTTTCTTCCATATGCCGGTAATGGACTGAAAACGCCTGTTTTGGGACTCTGCAGAGAAAGTGTTTGCAGACTGCTGAATCCACACACGGGTTTAACTCTGGAAGTTGAGTGCACACATTGACAACCGTTCTGTTAGATAGCTGGGTTTTGGATTTACAAGCAGATATTTCCCTGTGCTTACTGTTGTTTCTTCCATATGCCGGTAATGGGCTGAAAACGCCTGTTTTGGGACTCTGCACAGAAAGTGTTTGCAGACTGCTGAATCGACACACGGGTTTACCTCTGGAACTTGAGTGCACACATTGACAACCGTTCTGTTAGATAGCTGCGTTTTGGATTTAGAAGCAGATATTTCCCTGTGCTTACTGCTGTTTCTTCCATATGCCGGTAATGGGCTGAAAACGCCTGTTTTGGGACTCTGCAGAGAAAGTGTTTGCAGACTGCTGAATCCACGCACGGGTTTAACTCTGGAAGTTGAGTGCACACATTGACAACCGTTCTGTTAGATAGCTGCGTTTTGGATTTAGAAGCAGATATTTCCCTGTGCTTACTGCTGTTTCTTCCGTATGCCGGTAATGGGCTGAAAACGCCTGTTTTGGGACTCTGCAGAGAAAGTGTTTGCAGACTGCTGAATCCACACACGGGTTTAACTCTGGAAGTTGAGTGCACACATTGACAACCGTTCTGTTAGATAGCTGCGTTTTGGATTTACAAGCAGATATTTCCCTGTGCTTACTGCTGTTTCTTCCGTATGCCGGTAATGGGCTGAAAAGGCCTGTTTTGGGACTCTGCAGAGAAAGTGTTTGCAGACTGCTGAATCCACACACGGGTTTAACTCTGGAAGTTGAGTGCACACATTGACAACCGTTCTGTTAGATAGCTGCGTTTTGGATTTAGAAGCAGATATTTCCCTGTGCTTACTGCTGTTTCTTCCGTATGCCGGTAATGGGCTGAAAACGCCTGTTTTGGCACTCTGCAGAGAAAGTGTTTGCAGACTGCTGAATCCACACACGGGTTTAACTCTGGAAGTTGAGTGCACACATTGACAACCGTTCTGTTAGATAGCTGCGTTTTGGATTTAGAAGCAGATATTTCCCTGTGCTTACTGCTGTTTCTTCCATATGCCGGTAATGGGCTGAAAACGCCTGTTTTGGGACTCTGCAGAGAAAGTGTTTGCAGACTGCTGAATCCACACACGGGTTTAACTCTGAAAGTTGAGTGCACACATTGACAACCGTTCTGTTAGATAGCTGCGTTTTGGATTTAGAAGCAGATAATTCCCTGTGCTTACTGCTGTTTCTTCCGTATGCCGGTAATGGGCTGAAAACGCCTATTTTGGGACTCTGCAGAGAAAGTGTTTGCAGACTGCTGAATCCACACACGGGTTTAACTCTGGAAGTTGAGTGCACACATTGACAACCGTTCTGTTAGATAGCTGCGTTTTGGATTTAGAAGCAGATATTTCCCTGTGCTTACTGCTGTTTCTTCCGTAAGGCGGTAATGGGCTGAAAACGCCTGTTTTGGGACTCTGCAGAGAAAGTGTTTGCAGACTGCTGAATCCACACACGGGTTTAACTCTGGAAGTTGAGTGCACACATTGACAACCGTTCTGTTAGATAGCTGCGTTTTGGATTTAGAAGCAGATATTTCCCTGTGCTTACTGCTGTTTCTTCCATATGCCGGTAATGGGCTGAAAACGCCTGTTTTGGGACTCTGCAGAGAAAGTGTTTGCAGACTGCTGAATCCACACACGGGTTTAACTCTGAAGTTGAGTGCACACATTGACAACCGTTCTGTTAGATAGCTGCGTTTTGGATTTACAAGCAGATATTTCCCTGTGCTTACTGTTGTTTCTTCCATATGCCGGTAATGGGCTGAAAACGCCTGTTTTGGGACTCTGCAGAGAAAGTGTTTGCAGACTGCTGAATCCACACACGGGTTTAACTCTGGAAGTTGAGTGCACACATTGACAACCGTTCTGTTAGATAGCTGCGTTTTGGATTTACAAGCAGATATTTCCCTGTGCTTACTGTTGTTTCTTCCATATGCCGGTAATGGGCTGAAAACGCCTGTTTTGGGACTCTGCACAGAAAGTGTTTGCAGACTGCTGAATCGACACACGGGTTTACCTCTGGAACTTGAGTGCACACATTGACAACCGTTCTGTTAGATAGCTGCGTTTTGGATTTAGAAGCAGATATTTCCCTGTGCTTACTGCTGTTTCTTCCATATGCCGGTAATGGGCTGAAAACGCCTGTTTTGGGACTCTGCAGAGAAAGTGTTTGCAGACTGCTGAATCCACGCACGGGTTTAACTCTGGAAGTTGAGTGCACACATTGACAACCGTTCTGTTAGATAGCTGCGTTTTGGATTTAGAAGCAGATATTTCCCTGTGCTTACTGCTGTTTCTTCCGTATGCCGGTAATGGGCTGAAAACGCCTGTTTTGGGACTCTGCAGAGAAAGTGTTTGCAGACTGCTGAATCCACACACGGGTTTAACTCTGGAAGTTGAGTGCACACATTGACAACCGTTCTGTTAGATAGCTGCGTTTTGGATTTACAAGCAGATATTTCCCTGTGCTTACTGCTGTTTCTTCCGTATGCCGGTAATGGGCTGAAAAGGCCTGTTTTGGGACTCTGCAGAGAAAGTGTTTGCAGACTGCTGAATCCACACACGGGTTTAACTCTGGAAGTTGAGTGCACACATTGACAACCGTTCTGTTAGATAGCTGCGTTTTGGATTTAGAAGCAGATATTTCCCTGTGCTTACTGCTGTTTCTTCCGTATGCCGGTAATGCGCTGAAAACGCCTGTTTTGGCACTCTGCAGAGAAAGTGTTTGCAGACTGCTGAATCCACACACGGGTTTAACTCTGGAAGTTGAGTGCACACATTGACAACCGTTCTGTTAGATAGCTGCGTTTTGGATTTAGAAGCAGATATTTCCCTGTGCTTACTGCTGTTTCTTCCATATGCCGGTAATGGGCTGAAAACGCCTGTTTTGGGACTCTGCAGAGAAAGTGTTTGCAGACTGCTGAATCCACACACGGGTTTAACTCTGGAAGTTGAGTGCACACATTGACAACCGTTCTGTTAGATAGCTGCGTTTTGGATTTAGAAGCAGACATTTCCCTGTGCTTACTGCTGTTTCTTCCATATACCGGTAATGGGCTGAAAACGCCTGTTTTGGGACTCTGCAGAGAAAGTGTTTGCAGACTGCTGAATCCACACACGGGTTTAACTCTGGAAGTTGAGTGCACACATTGACAACCGTTCTGTTAGATAGCTGCGTTTTGGATTTAGAAGCAGATATTTCCCTGTGCTTACTGCTGTTTCTTCCATATGCCGGTAATGGGCTGAAAACGCCTGTTTTGGGACTCTGCAGAGAAAGTGTTTGCAGACTGCTGAATCCACACACGGGTTTAACTCTGAAAGTTGAGTGCACACATTGACAACCGTTCTGTTAGATAGCTGCGTTTTGGATTTAGAAGCAGATAATTCCCTGTGCTTACTGCTGTTTCTTCCGTATGCCGGTAATGGGCTGAAAACGCCTATTTTGGGACTCTGCAGAGAAAGTGTTTGCAGACTGCAGAATCCACACACGGGTTTAACTCTGGAAGTTGAGTGCACACATTGACAACCGTTCTGTTAGATAGCTGCGTTTTGGATTTAGAAGCAGATATTTCCCTGTGCTTACTGCTGTTTCTTCCGTATGCCGGTAATGGGCTGAAATCGCCTGTTTTGGGACTCTGCAGAGAAAGTGTTTGCATACTGCTGAATCCACACACGGGTTTAACTCTGGAAGTTGAGTGCACACATTGACAACCGTTCTGTTAGATAGCTGCGTTTTGGATTTAGAAGCAGATATTTCCCTGTGCTTACTGCTGTTTCTTCCATATGCCGGTAATGGGCTGAAAACGCCTGTTTTGGGACTCTGCAGAGAAAGTGTTTGCAGACTGCTGAATCCACACACGGGTTTAACTCTGGAAGTTGAGTGCACACATTGACAACCGTTCTGTTAGATAGCTGCGTTTTGGATTTACAAGCAGATATTTCCCTGTGCTTACTGTTGTTTCTTCCATATGCCGGTAATGGGCTGAAAACGCCTGTTTTGGGACTCTGCACAGAAAGTGTTTGCAGACTGCTGAATCCACACACGGGTTTACCTCTGGAACTTGAGTGCACACATTGACAACCGTTCTGTTAGATAGCTGCGTTTTGGAATTAGGAGCAGATATTTCCCTGTGCTTATTGCTGTTTCTTCCGTATGCCGGTAATGGGCTGAAAACGCCTGTTTTGGGACTCTGCAGAGAAAGTGTTTGCAGACTGCTGAATCCACACACAGGTTTAACTTTGGAAGTTGAGTGCACACGTTGACAACCGTTCTGTTAGATAGCTGCGTTTTGGATTTAGAAGCAGATATTTCCCTGTGCTTACTGCTGTTTCTTCCGTATGCCGGTAATGGGCTGAAAAATCCTGTTTTGGGACTCTGCACAGAAAGTGTTTGCAGACTGCTGAATCCACATACGGGTTTAACTCTGGAAGTTGAGTGCACACATTGACAACCGTTCTGTTAGATAGCTGCGTTTTGGATTTAGAAGCAGATATTTCCCTGTGCTTACTGCTGTTTCTTCCATATGCCGGTAATGGGCTGAAAACGCCTGTTTTGGGACTCTGCACAGAAAGTGTTTGCAGACTGCTGAATCCACACACGGGTTTAACTCTGGAAGTTGAGTGCACACATTGACAACCGTTCTGTTAGATAGCTGCGTTTTGGATTTAGAAGCAGATATTTCCCTGAGCTTACTGCTGTTTCTTCCATATGCCGGTAATGAGCTGAAAACGCCTGTTTTGGGACTCTGCACAGAAATTGTTTGCAGACTGCTGAATCCACACACGTGTTTAACTCTGGAAGTTGAGTGCACACATTGACAACCGTTCTGTTAGATAGCTGCGTTTTGAATTTATAAGCAGATATTTCCCTGTGCTTACTGCTGTTTCTTCCATATGCCGGTAATGGGCTGAAAACGCCTGTTTTGGGACTCTGCAGAGAAAGTGTTTGCAGACTGCTGAATCCACACACGGGTTTAACTCTGGAAGTTGAGTGCACACATTGACAACCGTTCTGTTAGATAGCTGCGTTTTGGATTTAGAAGCAGATATTTCCCTGTGCTTACTGCTGTTTCTTCCGTATGCCGGTAATGGGCTGAAAACGCCTGTTTTGGGACTCTGCACAGAAAGTGTTTGCAGACTGCTGAATCCACACACGGGTTTAACTCTGGAAGTTGAGTGCACACATTGACAACCGTTCTGTTAGATAGCTGCGTTTTCGATTTAGAAGCAGATATTTCCCTGTGCTTACTGCTGTTTCTTCCATATGCCGGTAATGGGCTGAAAACGCCTGTTTTGGGACTCTGCAGAGAAAGTGTTTGCAGACTGCTGAATCCACACACGGGTTTAAATCTGGAAGTTGAGTGCACACATTGACAACCGTTCTGTTAGATAGCTGCGTTTTGGATTTAGAAGCAGACATTTCCCTGTGCTTACTGCTGTTTCTTCCATATGCCGGTAATGGGCTGAAAACGCCTGTTTTGGGACTCTGCAGAGAAAGTGTTTGCAGACTGCTGAATCCACACACGGGTTTAACTCTGGAAGTTGAGTGCACACATTGACAACCGTTCTGTTAGATAGCTGCGTTTTGGATTTAGAAGCAGATATTTCCCTGTGCTTACTGCTGTTTCTTCCATATGCCGGTAATGGGCTGAAAACGCCTGTTTTGGGACTCTGCAGAGAAAGTGTTTGTAGATTGCTGAATCCACACACGGGTTTAACTCTGAAAGTTGAGTGCACACATTGACAACCGTTCTGTTAGATAGCTGCGTTTTGGATTTAGAAGCAGATATTTCCCTGTGCTTACTGCTGTTTCTTCCGTATGCCGGTAATGGGCTGAAAACGCCTGTTTTGGGACTCTGCAGAGAAAGTGTTTGCAGACTGCTGAATCCACACACGGGTTTAACTCTGGAAGTTGAGTGCACACATTGACAACCGTTCTGTTAGATAGCTGCGTTTTGGATTTAGAAGCAGATATTTCCCTGTGCTTACTGCTGTTTCTTCCGTAAGGCGGTAATGGGCTGAAAACGCCTGTTTTGGGACTCTGCAGAGAAAGTGTTTGCAGACTGCTGAATCCACACACGGGTTTAACTCTGGAAGTTGATTGCACACATTGACAACCGTTCTGTTAGATAGCTGCGTTTTGGATTTAGAAGCAGATATTTCCCTGTGCTTACTGCTGTTTCTTCCATATGCCGGTAATGGGCTGAAAACGCCTGTTTTGGGACTCTGCAGAGAAAGTGTTTGCAGACTGCTGAATCCACACACGGGTTTAACTCTGGAAGTTGAGTGCACACATTGACAACCGTTCTGTTAGATAGCTGCGTTTTGGATTTACAAGCAGATATTTCCCTGTGCTTACTGTTGTTTCTTCCATATGCCGGTAATGGGCTGAAAACGCCTGTTTTGGGACTCTGCACAGAAAGTGTTTGCAGACTGCTGAATCGACACACGGGTTTACCTCTGGAACTTGAGTGCACACATTGACAACCGTTCTGTTAGATAGCTGCGTTTTGGATTTAGAAGCAGATATTTCCCTGTGCTTACTGCTGTTTCTTCCGTATGCCGGTAATGGGCTGAAAACGCCTGTTTTGGGACTCTGCAGAGAAAGTGTTTGCAGACTGCTGAATCCACGCACGGGTTTAACTCTGGAAGTTGAGTGCACACATTGACAACCGTTCTGTTAGATAGCTGCGTTTTGGATTTAGAAGCAGATATTTCCCTGTGCTTACTGCTGTTTCTTCCGTATGCCGGTAATGGGCTGAAAACGCCTGTTTTGGGACTCTGCAGAGAAAGTGTTTGCAGACTGCTGAATCCACACACGGGTTTAACTCTGGAAGTTGAGTGCACACATTGACAACCGTTCTGTTAGATAGCTGCGTTTTGGATTTACAAGCAGATATTTCCCTGTGCTTACTGCTGTTTCTTCCGTATGCCGGTAATGGGCTGAAAAGGCCTGTTTTGGGACTCTGCAGAGAAAGTGTTTGCAGACTGCTGAATCCACACACGGGTTTAACTCTGGAAGTTGATTGCACACATTGACAACCGTTCTGTTAGATAGCTGCGTTTTGGATTTAGAAGCAGATATTTCCCTGTGCTTACTGCTGTTTCTTCCGTATGCCGGTAATGGGCTGAAAACGCCTGTTTTGGGACTCTGCAGAGAAAGTGTTTGCAGACTGCTGAATCCACACACGGGTTTAACTCTGGAAGTTGAGTGCACACATTGACAACCGTTCTGTTAGATAGCTGCGTTTTGGATTTAGAAGCAGATATTTCCCTGTGCTTACTGCTGTTTCTTCCATATGCCGGTAATGGGCTGAAAACGCCTGTTTTGGGACTCTGCAGAGAAAGTGTTTGCAGACTGCTGAATCCACACACGGGTTTAACTCTGAAAGTTGAGTGCACACATTGACAACCGTTCTGTTAGATAGCTGCGTTTTGGATTTAGAAGCAGATAATTCCCTGTGCTTACTGCTGTTTCTTCCGTATGCCGGTAATGGGCTGAAAACGCCTATTTTGGGACTCTGCAGAGAAAGTGTTTGCAGACTGCTGAATCCACACACGGGTTTAACTCTGGAAGTTGAGTGCACACATTGACAACCGTTCTGTTAGTTGGCTGCGTTTTGGATTTAGAAGCAGATATTTCCCTGTGCTTACTGCTGTTTCTTCCGTATGCCGGTAATGGGCTGAAATCGCCTGTTTTGGGACTCTGCAGAGAAAGTGTTTGCATACTGCTGAATCCACACACGGGTTTAACTCTGGAAGTTGAGTGCACACATTGACAACCGTTCTGTTAGATAGCTGCGTTTTGGATTTAGAAGCAGATATTTCCCTGTGCTTACTGCTGTTTCTTCCATATGCCGGTAATGGGCTGAAAACGCCTGTTTTGGGACTCTGCAGAGAAAGTGTTTGCAGACTGCTGAATCCACACACGGGTTTAACTCTGGAAGTTGAGTGCACACATTGACAACCGTTCTGTTAGATAGCTGCGTTTTGGATTTACAAGCAGATATTTCCCTGTGCTTACTGTTGTTTCTTCCATATGCCGGTAATGGGCTGAAAACGCCTGTTTTGGGACTCTGCACAGAAAGTGTTTGCAGACTGCTGAATCCACACACGGGTTTACCTCTGGAACTTGAGTGCACACATTGACAACCGTTCTGTTAGATAGCTGCGTTTTGGAATTAGGAGCAGATATTTCCCTGTGCTTATTGCTGTTTCTTCCGTATGCCGGTAATGGGCTGAAAACGCCTGTTTTGGGACTCTGCAGAGAAAGTGTTTGCAGACTGCTGAATCCACACACAGGTTTAACTCTGGAAGTTGAGTGCACACATTGACAACCGTTCTGTTAGATAGCTGCATTTTGGATTTAGAAGCAGATATTTCCCTGTGCTTACTGCTGTTTCTTCCGTATGCCGGTAATGGGCTGAAAAATCCTGTTTTGGGACTCTGCACAGAAAGTGTTTGCAGACTGCTGAATCCACATACGGGTTTAACTCTGGAAGTTGAGTGCACACATTGACAACCGTTCTGTTAGATAGCTGCGTTTTGGATTTAGAAGCAGATATTTCCCTGTGCTTACTGCTGTTTCTTCCATATGCCGGTAATGGGCTGAAAACGCCTGTTTTGGGACTCTGCACAGAAAGTGTTTGCAGACTGCTGAATCCACACACGGGTTTAACTCTGGAAGTTGAGTGCACACATTGACAACCGTTCTGTTAGATAGCTGCGTTTTGGATTTAGAAGCAGATATTTCCCTGAGCTTACTGCTGTTTCTTCCATATGCCGGTAATGAGCTGAAAACGCCTGTTTTGGGACTCTGCACAGAAAGTGTTTGCAGACTGCTGAATCCACACACGGGTTTAACTCTGGAAGTTGAGTGCACACATTGACAACCGTTCTGTTAGATAGCTGCGTTTTGAATTTAGAAGCAGATATTTCCCTGTGCTTACTGCTGTTTCTTCCATATGCCGGTAATGGGCTGAAAACGCCTGTTTTGGGACTCTGCAGAGAAAGTGTTTGCAGACTGCTGAATCCACACACGGGTTTAACTCTGGAAGTTGAGTGCACACATTGACAACCGTTCTGTTAGATAGCTGCGTTTTGGATTTAGAAGCAGATAATTCCCTGTGCTTACTGCTGTTTCTTCCGTATGCCGGTAATGGGCTGAAAACACCTATTTTGGGACTCTGCAGAGAAAGTGTTTGCAGACTGCTGAATCCACACACGGGTTTAACTCTGGAAGTTGAGTGCACACATTGACAACCGTTCTGTTAGATAGCTGCGTTTTCGATTTAGAAGCAGATATTTCCCTGTGCTTACTGCTGTTTCTTCCATATGCCGGTAATGGGCTGAAAACGCCTGTTTTGGGACTCTGCAGAGAAAGTGTTTGCAGACTGCTGAATCCACACACGGGTTTAACTCTGGAAGTTGAGTGCACACATTGACAACCGTTCTGTTAGATAGCTGCGTTTTGGATTTAGAAGCAGATATTTCCCTGTGCTTACTGCTGTTTCTTCCATATGCCGGTAATGGGCTGAAAACGCCTGTTTTGGGACTCTGCAGAGAAAGTGTTTGCAGACTGCTGAATCCACACACGGGTTTAACTCTGGAAGTTGAGTGCACACATTGACAACCGTTCTGTTAGATAGCTGCGTTTTGGATTTACAAGCAGATATTTCCCTGTGCTTACTGTTGTTTCTTCCATATGCCGGTAATGGGCTGAAAACGCCTGTTTTGGGACTCTGCACAGAAAGTGTTTGCAGACTGCTGAATCCACACACGGGTTTACCTCTGGAACTTGAGTGCACACATTGACAACCGTTCTGTTAGATAGCTGCGTTTTGGAATTAGGAGCAGATATTTCCCTGTGCTTACTGCTGTTTCTTCCGTATGCCGGTAATGGGCTGAAAACGCCTGTTTTGGGACTCTGCAGAGAAAGTGTTTGCAGACTGCTGAATCCACACACGGGTTTAACTCTGGAAGTTGAGTGCACACATTGACAACCGTTCTGTTAGATAGCTGCGTTTTGGATTTAGAAGCAGATATTTCCCTGTGCTTACTGCTGTTTCTTCCGTATGCCGGTAATGGGCTGAAAACGCCTGTTTTGGGACTCTGCAGAGAAAGTGTTTGCAGACTGCTGAATCCACACACTGGTTTAACTCTGGAAGTTGAGTGCACACATTGACAACCGTTCTGTTAGATAGCTGCGTTTTGGATTTAGAAGCAGATATTTCCCTGTGCTTACTGCTGCTTCTTCCATAAGCCGGTAATGGGCTGAAAACGCCTGTTTTGGGACTCTGCAGAGAAAGTGTTTGCAGACTGCTGAATCCACACACGGGTTTAACTCTGGAAGTTGAGTGCACACATTGACAACCGTTCTGTTAGATAGCTGCGTTTTGGATTTAGAAGCAGATATTTCCCTGTGCTTACTGCTGTTTCTTCCATATGCCGGTAATGGGCTGAAAACGCCTGTTTTGGGACTCTGCAGAGAAAGTGTTTGCAGACTGCTGAATCCACACACGGGTTTAACTCTGGAAGTTGAGTGCACACATTGACAACCGTTCTGTTAGATAGCTGCGTTTTGGATTTAGAAGCAGATATTTCCCTGTGCTTACTGCTGTTTCTTCCGTATGCCGGTAATGGGCTGAAAACGCCTGTTTTGGGACTCTGCAGAGAAAGTGTTTGCAGACTGCTGAATCCACACACGGGTTTAACTCTGGAAGTTGAGTGCACACATTGACAACCGTTCTGTTAGATAGCTGCGTTTCGGATTTAGAAGCAGATATTTCCCTGTGCTTACTGCTGTTTCTTCCATATGCCGGTAATGGGCTGAAAACGCCTGCTTTGGGACTCTGCAGAGAAAGTGTTTGCAGACTGCTGAATCCACACACGGGTTTAACTCTGGAAGTTGAGTGCACACATTGACAACCGTTCTGTTAGATAGCTGCGTTTTGGATTTAGAAGCAGATATTTCCCTGTGCTTACTGCTGTTTCTTCCATATGCCGGTAATGGGCTGAAAACGCCTGTTTTGGGACTCTGCACAGAAAGTGTTTGCAGACTGCTGAATCCACACACGGGTTTAACTCTGGAAGTTGTGTGCACACATTGACAACCGCTCTGTTAGATAGCTGCGTTTTGGATGTAGAAGCAGATATTTCCCTGTGCTTACTCCTGTTTCTTCCGTATGCCGGTAATGGGCTGAAAAGGCCTGTTTGGGGACTCTGCAGAGAAAGTGTTTGCAGACTGCTGAATCCACACACGGGTTTAACTCTGGAAGTTGAGTGCACACATTGACAACCGTTCTGTTAGATAGCTGCGTTTTGGATTTAGAAGCAGATATTTCCCTGTGCTTACTGCTGTTTCTTCCGTATGCCGGTAATGGGCTGAAAACGCCTGTTTTGGGACTCTGCACAGAAAGTGTTTGCAGACTGCTGAATCCACACACGGGTTTAACTCTGGAGTTGAGTGCACACATTGACAACCGTTCTGTTAGATAGCTGCGTTTTCGATTTAGAAGCAGATATTTCCCTGTGCTTACTGCTGTTTCTTCCATATGCCGGTAATGGGCTGAAAACGCCTGTTTTGGGACTCTGCAGAGAAAGTGTTTGCAGACTGCTGAATCCACACACGGGTTTAAATCTGGAAGTTGAGTGCACACATTGACAACCGTTCTGTTAGATAGCTGCGTTTTGGATTTAGAAGCAGACATTTCCCTGTGCTTACTGCTGTTTCTTCCATATGCCGGTCATGGGCTGAAAACGCCTGTTTTGGGACTCTGCAGAGAAAGTGTTTGCAGACTGCTGAATCCACACACGGGTTTAACTCTGGAAGTTGAGTGCACACATTGACAACCGTTCTGTTAGATAGCTGCGTTTTGGATTTAGAAGCAGATATTTCCCTGTGCTTACTGCTGTTTCTTCCATATGCCGGTAATGGGCTGAAAACGCCTGTTTTGGGACTCTGCAGAGAAAGTGTTTGCAGACTGCTGAATCCACACACGGGTTTAACTCTGAAAGTTGAGTGCACACATTGACAACCGTTCTGTTAGATAGCTGCGTTTTGGATTTAGAAGCAGATATTTCCCTGTGCTTACTGCTGTTTCTTCCGTATGCCGGTAATGGGCTGAAAACGCCTGTTTTGGGACTCTGCAGAGAAAGTGTTTGCAGACTGCTGAATCCACACACGGGTTTAACTCTGGAAGTTGAGTGCACACATTGACAACCGTTCTGTTAGATAGCTGCGTTTTGGATTTAGAAGCAGATATTTCCCTGTGCTTACTGCTGTTTCTTCCGTATGCCGGTAATGGGCTGAAAACGCCTGTTTTGGGACTCTGCAGAGAAAGTGTTTGCAGACTGCTGAATCCACACACGGGTTTAGCTCTGGAAGTTGAGTGCACACATTGACAACCGTTCTGTTAGATAGCTGCGTTTTGGATTTAGAAGCAGATATTTCCCTGTGCTTAATGCTGTTTCTTCCATATGCCGGTAATGGGCTGAAAACGCCTGTTTTGGGACTCTGCAGAGAAAGTGTTTGCAGACTGCTGAATCCACACACGGGTTTAACTCTGGAAGTTGAGTGCACACATTGACAACCGTTCTGTTAGATAGCTGCGTTTTGGATTTACAAGCAGATATTTCCCTGTGCTTACTGTTGTTTCTTCCATATGCCGGTAATGGGCTGAAAACGCCTGTTTTGGGACTCTGCAGAGAAAGTGTTTGCAGACTGCTGAATCCACACACGGGTTTACCTCTGGAAGTTGAGTGCACACATTGACAACCGTTCTGTTAGATAGCTGCGTTTTGGAATTAGGAGCAGATATTTCCCTGTGCTTATTGCTGTTTCTTCCGTATGCCGGTAATGGGCTGAAAACGCCTGTTTTGGGACTCTGCAGAGAAAGTGTTTGCAGACTGCTGAATCCACACACGGGTTTAACTCTGGAAGTTGAGTGCACACATTGACAACCGTTCTGTTAGATAGCTGCATTTTGGATTTAGAAGCAGATATTTCCCTGTGCTTACTGCTGTTTCTTCCGTATGCCGGTAATGGGCTGAAAAATCCTGTTTTGGGACTCTGCACAGAAAGTGTTTGCAGACTGCTGAATCCACACAAGGGTTTAACTCTGGAAGTTGAGTGCACACATTGACAACCGTTCTGTTAGATAGCTGCGTTTTGGATTTAGAAGCAGATATTTCCCTGTGCTTACTGCTGTTTCTTCCATATGCCGGTAATGGGCTGAAAACGCCTGTTTTGGGACTCTGCACAGAAAGTGTTTGCAGGCTGATGAATCCACACACGGGTTAAACTCTGGAAGTTGAGTGCACACATTGACAACCGTTCTGTTAGATAGCTGCGTTTTGGATTTAGAAGCAGACATTTCCCTGTGCTTACTGCTGTTTCTTCCATATGCCGGTCATGGGCTGAAAACGCATGTTTTGGGACTCTGCAGAGAAAGTGTTTGCAGACTGCTGAATCCACACACGGGTTTAACTCTGGAAGTTGAGTGCACACATTGACAACCGTTCTGTTAGATAGCTGCGTTTTGGATTTAGAAGCAGATATTTCCCTGTGCTTACTGCTGTTTCTTCCATATGCCGGTAATGGGCTGAAAACGCCTGTTTTGGGACTCTGCAGAGAAAGTGTTTGCAGACTGCTGAATCCACACACGGGTTTAACTCTGAAAGTTGAGTGCACACATTGACAACCGTTCTGTTAGATAGCTGCGTTTTGGATTTAGAAGCAGATATTTCCCTGTGCTTACTGCTGTTTCTTCCATATGCCGGTAATGGGCTGAAAACGCCTGTTTTGGGACTCTGCAGAGAAAGGGTTTGCAGACTGCTGAATCCACACACGGGTTTAACTCTGGAAGTTGAGTGCACACATTGACAACCGTTCTGTTAGATAGCTGCGTTTTGGATTTACAAGCAGATATTTCCCTGTGCTTACTGCTGTTTCTTCCGTATGCCGGTAATGGGCTGAAAACGCCTGTTTTGGGACTCTGCAGAGAAAGTGTTTGCAGACTGCTGAATCCACACACGGGTTTACCTCTGGAAGTTGAGTGCACACATTGACAACCGTTCTGTTAGATAGCTGCGTTTTGGAATTAGGAGCAGATATTTCCCTGTGCTTATTGCTGTTTCTTCCGTATGCCGGTAATGGGCTGAAAACGCCTGTTTTGGGACTCTGCAGAGAAAGTGTTTGCAGACTGCTGAATCCACACACGGGTTTAACTCTGGAAGTTGAGTGCACACATTGACAACCGTTCTGTTAGATAGCTGCATTTTGGATTTAGAAGCAGATATTTCCCTGTGCTTACTGCTGTTTCTTCCGTATGCCGGTAATGGGCTGAAAAATCCTGTTTTGGGACTCTGCACAGAAAGTGTTTGCAGACTGCTGAATCCACACAAGGGTTTAACTCTGGAAGTTGAGTGCACACATTGACAACCGTTCTGTTAGATAGCTGCGTTTTGGATTTAGAAGCAGATATTTCCCTGTGCTTACTGCTGTTTCTTCCATATGCCGGTAATGGGCTGAAAACGCCTGTTTTGGGACTCTGCACAGAAAGTGTTTGCAGGCTGCTGAATCCACACACGGGTTAAACTCTGGAAGTTGAGTGCACACATTGACAACCGTTCTGTTAGATAGCTGCGTTTTGGATTTAGAAGCAGATATTTCCCTGTGCTTACTGCTGTTTTTCCATATGCCGTTAATGGGCTGAAAACGCCTGTTTTGGGACTCTGCAGAGAAAGTGTTTGCAGACTGCTGAATCCACACACGGGTTTAACTCTGGAAGTTGAGTGCACACATTGACAACCGTTCTGTTAGATAGCTGCGTTTTGGATTTAGAAGCAGATATTTCCCTGTGCTTACTGCTGTTTCTTCCATATGCCGGTAATGGGCTGAAAACGCCTGTTTTGGGACTCTGCACAGAAAGTGTTTGCAGACTGCTGAATCCACACACGGTTTTAACTCTGGAAGTTGAGTACACACATTGACAACCGCTCTGTTAGATAGCTGCGTTTTGGATTTAGAAGCAGATATTTCCCTGTGCTTACTGCTGTTTCTTCCATATGCCGGTAATGGGCTGAAAACGCCTGTTTTGGGACTCTGCACAGAAAGTGTTTGCAGACTGCTGAATCCACACACGGGTTTAACTCTGGAAGTTGAGTGCACACATTGACAACCGTTCTGTTAGATAGCTGCGTTTTGGATTTAGAAGCAGATATTTCCCTGTGCTTACTGCTGTTTCTTCCATATGCCGGTAATGGGCTGAAAACGCCTGTTTTGGGACTCTGCACAGAAAGTGTTTGCAGACTGCTGAATCCACACACGGGTTTAACTCTGGAAGTTGAGTGCACACATTGACAACCGTTCTGTTAGATAGCTGCGTTTTGGATTTAGAAGCAGATATTTCCCTGTGCTTACTGCTGTTTCTTCCATAGGCCGGTAATGGGCTGAAAACGCCTGTTTTGGGACTCTGCACAGAAAGTGTTTGCAGACTGCTGAATCCACACACGGGTTTAACTCTGGAAGTTGAGTGCACACATTGACAACCGTTCTGTTACATAGCTGCGTTTTGGATTTAGAAGCAGATATTTCCCTGTGCTTACTGCTGTTTCTTCCATATGCCGGTAATGGGCTGAAAACGCCTGTTTTGGGACTCTGCAGAGAAAGTGTTTGCAGACTGCTGAATCCACACACGGGTTTAACTCTGCAAGTTGAGTGCACACATTGACAACCGTTCTGTTAGATAGCTGCGTTTTGGATTTACAAGCAGATATTTCCCTGTGCTTACTGCTGTTTCTTCCATATGCCGGTAATGGGCTGAAAACGCCTGTTTTGGGACTCTGCAGAGAAAGTGTTTGCAGACTGCTGAATCCACACACGGGTTTAACTCTGAAAGTTGAGTGCACACATTGACAACCGTTCTGTTAGATAGCTGCGTTTTGGATTTAGAAACAGATATTTCCCTGTGCTTACTGCTGTTTCTTCCGTATGCCGGTAATGGGCTGAAAACGCCTGTTTTGGGACTCTGCAGAGAAAGTGTTTGCAGACTGCTGAATCCACACACGGGTTTAACTCTGGAAGTTGAGTGCACACATTGACAACCGTTCTGTTAGATAGCTGCGTTTTGGATTTAGAAGCAGATATTTCCCTGTGCTTACTGCTGTTTCTTCCATATGCCGGTAATGGGCTGAAAACGCCTGTTTTGGGACTCTGCAGAGAAAGTGTTTGCAGACTGCTGAATCCACACACGGGTTTAACTCTGGAAGTTGAGTGCACACATTGATAACCGTTCTGTTAGATAGCTGCGTTTTGGATTTAGAAGCAGATATTTCCCTGTGCTTACTGCTGTTTCTTCCATATGCCGGTAATGGGCTGAAAACGCCTGTTTTGGGACTCTGCAGAGAAAGTGTTTGCAGACTGCTGAATCCACACACGGGTTTAACTCTGAAAGTTGAGTGCACACATTGACAGTCGTTCTGTTAGAGAGCTGCGTTTTGGATTTAGAAGCAGATATTTCCCTGTGCTTACTGCTGTTTCTTCCGTATGCCGGTAATGGGCTGAAAACGCCTGTTTTGGGACTCTGTAGAGAAAGTGTTTGCAGACTGCTGAATCCACGCACGGGTTTAACTCTGGAAGTTGAGTGCACACATTGACAACCGTTCTGTTAGATAGCTGCGTTTTGGATTTAGAAGCAGATATTTCCCTGTGCTTACTGCTGTTTCTTCCGTATGCCGGTAATGGGCTGAAAACGCCTGTTTTGGGACTCTGCAGAGAAAGTGTTTGCAGACTGCTGAATCCACACACGGGTTTAACTCTGGAAGTTGAGTACACACATTGACAACCGTTCTGTTAGATAGCTGCGTTTTGGATTTAGAAGCAGATATTTCCCTGTGCTTACTGCTGCTTCTTCCATATGCCGGTAATGGGCTGAAAACGCCTGTTTTGGGACTCTGCAGAGAAAGTGTTTGCAGACTGCTGAATCCACACACGGGTTTAACTCTGGAAGTTGAGTGCACACATTGACAACCGTTCTGTTACATAGCTGCGTTTTGGATTTACAAGCAGATATTTCCCTGTGCTTACTGCTGTTTCTTCCATATGCCGGTAATGGGCTGAAAACGCCTGTTTTGGGACTCTGCAGAGAAAGTGTTTGCAGACTGCTGAATCCACACACGGGTTTAACTCTGGAAGTTGAGTGCACACATTGACAACCGTTCTGTTAGATAGCTGCGTTTTGGATTTAGAAGCAGATATTTCCCTGTGCTTACTGCTGTTTCTTCCGTATGCCGGTAATGGGCTGAAAACGCCTGTTTTGGGACTCTGCAGAGAAAGTGTTTGCAGACTGCTGAATCCACACACGGGTTTAACTCTGGAAGTTGAGTGCACACATTGACAACCGTTCTGTTAGATAGCTGCGTTTTGGATTTAGAAGCAGATATTTCCCTGTGCTTACTGCTGCTTCTTCCATATGCCGGTAATGGGCTGAAAACGCCTGTTTTGGGACTCTGCAGAGAAAGTGTTTGCAGACTGCTGAATCCACACACGGGTTTAACTCTGGAAGTTGAGTGCACACATTGACAACCGTTCTGTTAGATAGCTGCGTTTTGGATTTACAAGCAGATATTTCCCTGTGCTTACTGCTGTTTCTTCCATATGCCGGTAATGGGCTGAAAACGCCTGTTTTGGGACTCTGCAGAGAAAGTGTTTGCAGACTGCTGAATCCACACACGGGTTTAACTCTGAAAGTTGAGTGCACACATTGACAACCGTTCTGTTAGATAGCTGCGTTTTGGATTTAGAAACAGATATTTCCCTGTGCTTACTGCTGTTTCTTCCGTATGCCGGTAATGGGCTGAAAACGCCTGTTTTGGGACTCTGCACAGAAAGTGTTTGCAGACTGCTGAATCCACACACGGGTTTAACTCTGGAAGTTGAGTGCACACATTGACAACCGTTCTGTTAGATAGCTGCGTTTTGGATTTAGAAGCAGATATTTCCCTGTGCTTACTGCTGTTTCTTCCATATGCCGGTAATGGGCTGAAAACGCCTGTTTTGGGACTCTGCACAGAAAGTGTTTGCAGACTGCTGAATCCACACACGGTTGTAACTCTGGAAGTTGAGTGCACACATTGACAACCGTTCTGTTAGATAGCTGCGTTTTGGATTTAGAAGCAGATATTTCCCTGTGCTTACTGCTGTTTCTTCCATATGCCGGTAATGGGCTGAAAACGCCTGTTTTGGGACTCTGCACAGAAAGTGTTTGCAGACTGCTGAATCCACACACGGGTTTAACTCTGGAAGTTGAGTGCACACATTGACAACCGTTCTGTTAGATAGCTGCGTTTTGGATTTAGAAGCAGATATTTCCCTGTGCTTACTGCTGTTTCTTCCATATGCCGGTAATGGGCTGAAAACGCCTGTTTTGGGACTCTGCAGAGAAAGTGTTTGCAGACTGCTGAATCCACACACGGGTTTAACTCTGGAAGTTGAGTGCACACATTGACAACCGTTCTGTTACATAGCTGCCTTTTGGATTTAGAAGCAGATATTTCCCTGTGCTTACTGCTGTTTCTTCCATATGCCGGTAATGGGCTGAAAACGCCTGTTTTGGGACTCTGCAGAGAAAGTGTTTGCAGACTGCTGAATCCACACACGGGTTTAACTCTGCAAGTTGAGTGCACACATTGACAACCGTTCTGTTAGATAGCTGCGTTTTGGATTTACAAGCAGATATTTCCCTGTGCTTACTGCTGTTTCTTCCATATGCCGGTAATGGGCTGAAAACGCCTGTTTTGGGACTCTGCAGAGAAAGTGTTTGCAGACTGCTGAATCCACACACGGGTTTAACTCTGGAAGTTGAGTGCACACATTGACAACCGTTCTGTTAGATAGCTGCGTTTTGGATTTAGAAGCAGATATTTCCCTGTGCTTACTGCTGTTTCTTCCGTATGCCGGTAATGGGCTGAAAACGCCTGTTTTGGGACTCTGCAGAGAAAGTGTTTGCAGACTGCTGAATCCACACACGGGTTTAACTCTGGAAGTTGAGTGCACACATTGACAACCGTTCTGTTAGATAGCTGCGTTTTGGATTTAGAAGCAGATATTTCCCTGTGCTTACTGCTGTTTCTTCCATATGCCGGTAATGGGCTGAAAACGCCTGTTTTGGGACTCTGCAGAGAAAGTGTTTGCAGACTGCTGAATCCACACACGGGTTTAACTCTGGAAGTTGAGTGCACACATTGACAACCGTTCTGTTAGATAGCTGCGTTTTGGATTTAGAAGCAGATATTTCCCTGTGCTTACTGCTGTTTCTTCCATATGCCGGTAATGGGCTGAAAACGCCTGTTTTGGGACTCTGCAGAAAAAGTGTTTGCAGACTGCTGAATCCACACACGGGTTTAACTCTGGAAGTTGAGTGCACACATTGACAACCGTTCTGTTAGATAGCTGCGTTTTGGATTTACAAGCAGATATTTCCCTGTGCTTACTGCTGTTTCTTCCTTATGCCGGTAATGGGCTGAAAACGCCTGTTTTGGGACTCTGCAGAGAAAGTGTTTGCAGACTGCTGAATCCACACACGGGTTTAACTCTGAAAGTTGAGTGCACACATTGACAACCGTTCTGTTAGATAGCTGCGTTTTGGATTTAGAAACAGATATTTCCCTGTGCTTACTGCTGTTTCTTCCGTATGCCGGTAATGGGCTGAAAACGCCTGTTTTGGGACTCTGCACAGAAAGTGTTTGCAGACTGCTGAATCCACACACGGGTTTAACTCTGGAAGTTGAGTGCACACATTGACAACCGTTCTGTTAGATAGCTGCGTTTTGGATTTAGAAGCAGATATTTCCCTGTGCTTACTGCTGTTTCTTCCATATGCCGGTAATGGGCTGAAAACGCCTGTTTTGGGACTCTGCACAGAAAGTGTTTGCAGACTGCTGAATCCACACACGGTTGTAACTCTGGAAGTTGAGTGCACACATTGACAACCGTTCTGTTAGATAGCTGCGTTTTGGATTTAGAAGCAGATATTTCCCTGTGCTTACTGCTGTTTCTTCCATATGCCGGTAATGGGCTGAAAACGCCTGTTTTGGGACTCTGCACAGAAAGTGTTTGCAGACTGCTGAATCCACACACGGGTTTAACTCTGGAAGTTGAGTGCACACATTGACAACCGTTCTGTTAGATAGCTGCGTTTTGGATTTAGAAGCAGATATTTCCCTGTGCTTACTGCTGTTTCTTCCATATGCCGGTAATGGGCTGAAAACGCCTGTTTTGGGACTCTGCAGAGAAAGTGTTTGCAGACTGCTGAATCCACACACGGGTTTAACTCTGGAAGTTGAGTGCACACATTGACAACCGTTCTGTTACATAGCTGCCTTTTGGATTTAGAAGCAGATATTTCCCTGTGCTTACTGCTGTTTCTTCCATATGCCGGTAATGGGCTGAAAACGCCTGTTTTGGGACTCTGCAGAGAAAGTGTTTGCAGACTGCTGAATCCACACACGGGTTTAACTCTGCAAGTTGAGTGCACACATTGACAACCGTTCTGTTAGATAGCTGCGTTTTGGATTTACAAGCAGATATTTCCCTGTGCTTACTGCTGTTTCTTCCATATGCCGGTAATGGGCTGAAAACGCCTGTTTTGGGACTCTGCAGAGAAAGTGTTTGCAGACTGCTGAATCCACACACGGGTTTAACTCTGGAAGTTGAGTGCACACATTGACAACCGTTCTGTTAGATAGCTGCGTTTTGGATTTAGAAGCAGATATTTCCCTGTGCTTACTGCTGTTTCTTCCGTATGCCGGTAATGGGCTGAAAACGCCTGTTTTGGGACTCTGCAGAGAAAGTGTTTGCAGACTGCTGAATCCACACACGGGTTTAACTCTGGAAGTTGAGTGCACACATTGACAACCGTTCTGTTAGATAGCTGCGTTTTGGATTTAGAAGCAGATATTTCCCTGTGCTTACTGCTGTTTCTTCCATATGCCGGTAATGGGCTGAAAACGCCTGTTTTGGGACTCTGCAGAGAAAGTGTTTGCAGACTGCTGAATCCACACACGGGTTTAACTCTGGAAGTTGAGTGCACACATTGACAACCGTTCTGTTAGATAGCTGCGTTTTGGATTTAGAAGCAGATATTTCCCTGTGCTTACTGCTGTTTCTTCCATATGCCGGTAATGGGCTGAAAACGCCTGTTTTGGGACTCTGCAGAAAAAGTGTTTGCAGACTGCTGAATCCACACACGGGTTTAACTCTGGAAGTTGAGTGCACACATTGACAACCGTTCTGTTAGATAGCTGCGTTTTGGATTTACAAGCAGATATTTCCCTGTGCTTACTGCTGTTTCTTCCTTATGCCGGTAATGGGCTGAAAACGCCTGTTTTGGGACTCTGCAGAGAAAGTGTTTGCAGACTGCTGAATCCACACACGGGTTTAACTCTGGAAGTTGAGTGCACACATTGACAACCGTTCTGTTAGATAGCTGCGTTTTGGATTTAGAAGCAGATATTTCCCTGTGCTTACTGCTGTTTCTTCCGTATGCCGGTAATGGGCTGAAAACGCCTGTTTTGGGACTCTGCAGAGAAAGTGTTTGCAGACTGCTGAATCCACACACGGGTTTAACTCTGGAAGTTGAGTGCACACATTGACAACCGTTCTGTTAGATAGCTGCGTTTTGGATTTAGAAGCAGATATTTCCCTGTGCTTACTGCTGCTTCTTCCATATGCCGGTAATGGGCTGAAAACGCCTGTTTTGGGACTCTGCAGAGAAAGTGTTTGCAGACTGCTGAATCCACACACGGGTTTAACTCTGGAAGTTGAGTGCACACATTGACAACCGTTCTGTTAGATAGCTGCGTTTTGGATTTAGAAGCAGATATTTCCCTGTGCTTACTGCTGTTTCTTCCATATGCCGGTAATGGGCTGAAAACGCCTGTTTTGGGACTCTGCAGAGAAAGTGTTTGCAGACTGCTGAATCCACACACGGGTTTAACTCTGAAAGTTGAGTGCACACATTGACAACCGTTCTGTTAGATAGCTGCGTTTTGGATTTAGAAACAGATATTTCCCTGTGCTTACTGCTGTTTCTTCCGTATGCCGGTAATGGGCTGAAAACGCCTGTTTTGGGACTCTGCAGAGAAAGTGTTTGCAGACTGCTGAATCCACACACGGGTTTAACTCTGGAAGTTGAGTGCACACATTGACAACCGTTCTGTTAGATAGCTGCGTTTTGGATTTAGAAGCAGATATTTCCCTGTGCTTACTGCTGTTTCTTCCATATGCCGGTAATGGGCTGAAAACGCCTGTTTTGGGACTCTGCAGAGAAAGTGTTTGCCGACTGCTGAATCCACACACGGGTTTAACTCTGGAAGTTGAGTGCACACATTGACAACCGTTCTGTTAGATAGCTGCGTTTTGGATTTAGAAGCAGATATTTCCCTGTGCTTGCTGCTGTTTCTTCCGTATGCCGGTAATGGGCTGAAAACGCCTGTTTTGGGACTCTGCAGAGAAAGTGTTTGCAGACTGCTGAATCCACACATGGGTTTAACTCTGGAAGTTGAGTGCACACATTGACAACCGTTCTGTTAGATAGCTGCGTTTTGGATTTAGAAGCAGATATTTCCCTGTGCTTACTGCTGTTTCTTCCATATGCCGGTAATGGGCTGAAAACACCTGTTTTGGGACTCTGCAGAAAAAGTGTTTGCAGACTGCTGAATCCACACACGGGGTTAACTCTGGAAGTTGAGTGCACACATTGACAACCGTTCTGTTAGATAGCTGCGTTTTGGATTTAGAAGCAGATATTTCCCTGTGCTTACTGCTGTTTCTTCCATATGCCGGTAATGGGCTGAAAAAGCCTGTTTTGGGACTCTGCAGAGAAAGTGTTTGCAGACTGCTGAATCCACACACGGGTTTAACTCTGAAAGTTGAGTGCACACATTGACAATCGTTCTGTTAGATAGCTGCGTTTTGGATTTAGAAGCAGATATTTCCCTGTGCTTACTGCTGTTTCTTCCGTATGCCGGTAATGGGCTGAAAAAGCCTGTTTTGGGACTCTGCAGAGAAAGTGTTTGCAGACTGCTGAATCCACACACGGGTTTAACTCTGGAAGTTGAGTGCACACATTGACAACCGTTCTGTTAGATAGCTGCGTTTTGGATTTAGAAGCAGATATTTCCCTGTGCTTACTGCTGTTTCTTCCCTATGCCGGTAATGGGCTGAAAACGCCTGTTTTGGGACTCTGCAGAAAAAGTGTTTGCAGACTGCTGAATCCACACACGTGTTTAACTCTGGAAGTTGAGTGCACACATTGACAACCGTTCTGTTAGATAGCTGCGTTTTGGATTTAGAAGCAGATATTTCCCTGTGCTTACTGCTGTTTCTTCCATATGCCGGTAATGGGCTGAAAACGCCTGTTTTGGGACTCTGCAGAGAAAGTGTTTGCAGACTGCTGAATCCACACACGGGTTTAACTCTGGAAGTTGAGTGCACACATTGACAACCGTTCTGTTAGATAGCTGCGTTTTGGATTTAGAAGCAGATATTTCCCTGTGCTTACTGCTGTTTCTTCCGTATGCCGGTAATGGGCTGAAAACGCCTGTTTTGGGACTCTGCAGAGAAAGTGTTTGCAGACTGCTGAATCCACACACGGGTTTAACTCTGGAAGTTGAGTGCACACATTGACAACCGTTCTGTTAGATAGCTGCGTTTTGGATTTAGAAGCAGATATTTCCCTGTGCTTACTGCTGCTTCTTCCATATGCCGGTAATGGGCTGAAAACGCCTGTTTTGGGACTCTGCAGAGAAAGTGTTTGCAGACTGCTGAATCCACACACGGGTTTAACTCTGGAAGTTGAGTGCACACATTGACAACCGTTCTGTTAGATAGCTGCGTTTTGGATTTAGAAGCAGATATTTCCCTGTGCTTACTGCTGTTTCTTCCATATGCCGGTAATGGGCTGAAAACGCCTGTTTTGGGACTCTGCAGAGAAAGTGTTTGCAGACTGCTGAATCCACACACGGGTTTAACTCTGAAAGTTGAGTGCACACATTGACAACCGTTCTGTTAGATAGCTGCGTTTTGGATTTAGAAACAGATATTTCCCTGTGCTTACTGCTGTTTCTTCCGTATGCCGGTAATGGGCTGAAAACGCCTGTTTTGGGACTCTGCACAGAAAGTGTTTGCAGACTGCTGAATCCACACACGGGTTTAACTCTGGAAGTTGAGTGCACACATTGACAACCGTTCTGTTAGATAGCTGCGTTTTGGATTTAGAAGCAGATATTTCCCTGTGCTTACTGCTGTTTCTTCCATATGCCGGTAATGGGCTGAAAACGCCTGTTTTGGGACTCTGCACAGAAAGTGTTTGCAGACTGCTGAATCCACACACGGGTTTAACTCTGGAAGTTGAGTGCACACATTGACAACCGTTCTGTTAGATAGCTGCGTTTTGGATTTAGAAGCAGATATTTCCCTGTGCTTACTGCTGTTTCTTCCATATGCCGGTAATGGGCTGAAAACGCCTGTTTTGGGACTCTGCACAGAAAGTGTTTGCAGACTGCTGAATCCACACACGGGTTTAACTCTGGAAGTTGAGTGCACACATTGACAACCGTTCTGTTAGATAGCTGCGTTTTGGATTTAGAAGCAGATATTTCCCTGTGCTTACTGCTGTTTCTTCCATATGCCGGCAATGGGCTGAAAACGCCTGTTTTGGGACTCTGCAGAGAAAGTGTTTGCAGACTGCTGAATCCACACACGGGTTTAACTCTGGAAGTTGAGTGCACACATTGACAACCGTTCTGTTAGATAGCTGCGTTTTGGATTTAGAAGCACATATTTCCCTGTGCTTACTGCTGTTTCTTCCGTATGCCGGTAATGGGCTGAAAACGCCTGTTTTGGGACTCTGCAGAGAAAGTGTTTGCAGACTGCTGAATCCACACACGGGTTTAACTCTGGAAGTTGAGTGCACACATTGACAACCGTTCTGTTAGATACCTGCGTTTCGGATTTAGAAGCAGATATTTCCCTGTGCTTACTGCTGTTTCTTCCATATGCCGTTAATGGGCTGAAAACGCCTGTTTTGGGACTCTGCAGAGAAAGTGTTTGCAGACTGCTGAATCCACACACGGGTTTAACTCTGGAAGTTGAGTGCACACATTGACAACCGTTCTGTTAGATAGCTGCGTTTTGGATTTAGAAGCAGATATTTCCCTGTGCTTACTGCTGTTTCTTCCATATGCCGGTAATGGGCTGAAAACGCCTGTTTTGGGACTCTGCAGAGAAAGTGTTTGCAGACTGCTGAATCCACACACGGGTTTAACTCTGAAAGTTGAGTGCACACATTGACAATCGTTCTGTTAGATAGCTGCGTTTTGGATTTAGAAGCAGATATTTCCCTGTGCTTACTGCTGTTTCTTCCGTATGCCGGTAATGGGCTGAAAACGCCTGTTTTGGGACTCTGCAGAGAAAGTGTTTGCAGACTGCTGAATCCACGCACGGGTTTAACTCTGGAAGTTGAGTGCACACATTGACAACCGTTCTGTTAGATAGCTGCGTTTTGGATTTAGAAGCAGATATTTCCCTGTGCTTACTGCTGTTTCTTCCGTATGCCGGTAATGGGCTGAAAACGCCTGTTTTGGGACTCTGCAGAGAAAGTGTTTGCAGACTGCTGAATCCACACACGGGTTTAACTCTGGAAGTTGAGTGCACACATTGACAACCGTTCTGTTAGATAGCTGCGTTTTGGATTTAGAAGCAGATATTTCCCTGTGCTTACTGCTGCTTCCTCCATATGCCGGTAATGGGCTGAAAACGCCTGTTTTGGGACTCTGCAGAGAAAGTGTTTGCAGACTGCTGAATCCACACACGGGTTTAACTCTGGAAGTTGAGTGCACACATTGACAACCGTTCTGTTAGATAGCTGCGTTTTGGATTTAGAAGCAGATATTTCCCTGTGCTTACTGCTGTTTCTTCCATATGCCGGTAATGGGCTGAAAACGCCTGTTTTGGGACTCTGCACAGAAAGTGTTTGCAGACTGATGAATCCACACACGGGTTTAACTCTGAAAGTTCAGTGCACACATTGACAACCGTTCTGTTAGATAGCTGCGTTTTGGATTTAGAAGCAGATATTTCCCTGTGCTTACTGCTGTTTCTTCCGTATGCCGGTAATGGGCTGAAAACGCCTGTTTTGGGACTCTGCAGAGAAAGTGTTTGCAGACTGCTGAATCCACACACGGGTTTAACTCTGGAAGTTGAGTGCACACATTGACAACCGTTCTGTTAGATAGCTGCGTTTTGGATTTAGAAGCAGATATTTCCCTGTGCTTACTGCTGTTTCTTCCATATGCCGGTAATGGGCTGAAAACGCCTGTTTTGGGACTCTGCACAGAAAGTGTTTGCAGACTGCTGAATCCACACACGGGTTTAACTCTGGAAGTTGAGTGCACACATTGACAACCGTTCTGTTAGATAGCTGCGTTTTGGATTTAGAAGCAGATATTTCCCTGTGCTTACTGCTGTTTCTTCCATATGCTGGTAATGGGCTGAAAACGCCTGTTTTGGGACTCTGCACAGAAAGTGTTTGCAGACTGCTGAATCCACACACGGGTTTAACTCTGAAAGTTGAGTGCACACATTGACAATCGTTCTGTTAGATAGCTGCGTTTTGGATTTAGAAGCAGATATTTCCCTGTGCTTACTGCTGTTTCTTCCGTATGCCGGTAATGGGCTGAAAACGCCTGTTTTGGGACTCTGCAGAGAAAGTGTTTGCAGACTGCTGAATCCACACACGGGTTTAACTCTGGAAGTTGAGTGCACACATTGACAACCGTTCTGTTAGATAGCTGCGTTTTGGATTTAGAAGCAGATATTTCCCTGTGCTTACTGCTGTTTCTTCCATATGCCGGTAATGGGCTGAAAACGCCTGTTTTGGGACTCTGCAGAGAAAGTGTTTGCAGACTGCTGAATCCACACACGGGTTTAACTCTGGAAGTTGAGTGCACACATTGACAACCGTTCTGTTAGATAGCTGCGTTTTGGATTTAGAAGCAGATATTTCCCTGTGCTTGCTGCTGTTTCTTCCGTATGCCGGTAATGGGCTGAAAACGCCTGTTTTGGGACTCTGCAGAGAAAGTGTTTGCAGACTGCTGAATCCACACATGGGTTTAACTCTGGAAGTTGAGTGCACACATTGACAACCGTTCTGTTAGATAGCTGCGTTTTGGATTTAGAAGCAGATATTTCCCTGTGCTTACTGCTGTTTCTTCCATATCCCGGTAATGGGCTGAAAACGCCTGTTTTGGGACTCTGCAGAAAAAGTGTTTGCAGACTGCTGAATCCACACACGGGTTTAACTCTGGAAGTTGAGTGCACACATTGACAACCGTTCTGTTAGATAGCTGCGTTTTGGATTTAGAAGCAGATATTTCCCTGTGCTTACTGCTGTTTCTTCCATATGCCGGTAATGGGCTGAAAAAGCCGGTTTTGGGACTCTGCAGAGAAAGTGTTTGCAGACTGCTGAATCCACACACGGGTTTAACTCTGAAAGTTGAGTGCACACATTGACAATCGTTCTGTTAGATAGCTGCGTTTTGGATTTAGAAGCAGATATTTCCCTGTGCTTACTGCTGTTTCTTCCGTATGCCGGTAATGGGCTGAAAAAGCCTGTTTTGGGACTCTGCAGAGAAAGTGTTTGCAGACTGCTGAATCCACACACGGGTTTAACTCTGGAAGTTGAGTGCACACATTGACAACCGTTCTGTTAGATAGCTGCGTTTTGGATTTAGAAGCAGATATTTCCCTGTGCTTACTGCTGTTTCTTCCATATGCCGGTAATGGGCTGAAAACGCCTGTTTTGGGACTCTGCAGAAAAAGTGTTTGCAGACTGCTGAATCCACACACGGGTTTAACTCTGGAAATTGAGTGCACACATTGACAACCGTTCTGTTATATAGCTGCGTTTTGGATTTAGAAGCAGATATTTCCCTGTGCTTACTGCTGTTTCTTCCATATGCCGGTAATGGGCTGAAAACGCCTGTTTTGGGACTCTGCAGAGAAAGTGTTTGCAGACTGCTGAATCCACACACGGGTTTAACTCTGGAAGTTGAGTGCACACATTGACAACCGTTCTGTTAGATAGCTGCGTTTTGGATTTAGAAGCAGATATTTCCCTGTGCTTACTGCTGTTTCTTCCGTATGCCGGTAATGGGCTGAAAACGCCTGTTTTGGGACTCTGCAGAGAAAGTGTTTGCAGACTGCTGAATCCACACACGGGTTTAACTCTGGAAGTTGAGTGCACACATTGACAACCGTTCTGTTAGATAGCTGCGTTTTGGATTTAGAAGCAGATATTTCCCTGTGCTTACTGCTGCTTCTTCCATATGCCGGTAATGGGCTGAAAACGCCTGTTTTGGGACTCTGCAGAGAAAGTGTTTGCAGACTGCTGAATCCACACACGGGTTTAACTCTGGAAGTTGAGTGCACACATTGACAACCGTTCTGTTAGATAGCTGCGTTTTGGATTTACAAGCAGATATTTCCCTGTGCTTACTGCTGTTTCTTCCATATGCCGGTAATGGGCTGAAAACGCCTGTTTTGGGACTCTGCAGAGAAAGTGTTTGCAGACTGCTGAATCCACACACGGGTTTAACTCTGAAAGTTGAGTGCACACATTGACAACCGTTCTGTTAGATAGCTGCGTTTTGGATTTAGAAACAGATATTTCCCTGTGCTTACTGCTGTTTCTTCCGTATGCCGGTAATGGGCTGAAAACGCCTGTTTTGGGACTCTGCACAGAAAGTGTTTGCAGACTGCTGAATCCACACACGGGTTTAACTCTGGAAGTTGAGTGCACACATTGACAACCGTTCTGTTAGATAGCTGCGTTTTGGATTTAGAAGCAGATATTTCCCTGTGCTTACTGCTGTTTCTTCCATATGCCGGTAATGGGCTGAAAACGCCTGTTTTGGGACTCTGCAGAGAAAGTGTTTGCAGACTGCTGAATCCACACACGGGTTTAACTCTGGAAGTTGAGTGCACACATTGACAACCGTTCTGTTAGATAGCTACGTTTTGGATTTAGAAGCAGATATTTCCCTGTGCTTACTGCTGTTTCTTCCATATGCCGGTAATGGGCTGAAAACGCCTGTTTTGGGACTCTGCACAGAAAGTGTTTGCAGACTGCTGAATCCACACACGGGTTTAACTCTGGAAGTTGAGTGCACACATTGACAACCATTCTGTTAGATAGCTGCGTTTTGGATTTAGAAGCAGATATTTCCCTGTGCTTACTGCTGTTTCTTCCATATGCCGGTAATGGGCTGAAAACGCCTGTTTTGGGACTCTGCACAGAAAGTGTTTGCAGACTGCTGAATCCACACACGGGTTTAACTCTGGAAGTTGAGTGCACACATTGACAACCGTTCTGTTAGATAGCTGCGTTTTGGATTTAGAAGCAGATATTTCCCTGTGCTTACTGCTGTTTCTTCCATATGCCGGTAATGGGCTGAAAATGCCTGTTTTGGGACTCTGCAGAGAAAGTGTTTGCAGACTGCTGAATCCACACACGGGTTTAACTCTGGAAGTTGAGTGCACACATTGACAACCGTTCTGTTAGATAGCTGCGTTTTGGATTTAGAAGCAGATATTTCCCTGTGCTTACTGCTGTTTCTTCCGTATGCCGGTAATGGGCTGAAAACGCCTGTTTTGGGACTCTGCAGAGAAAGTGTTTGCAGACTGCTGAATCCACACACGGGTTTAACTCTGGAAGTTGAGTGCACACATTGACAACCGTTCTGTTAGATACCTGCGTTTCGGATTTAGAAGCAGATATTTCCCTGTGCTTACTGCTGTTTCTTCCATATGCCGGTAATGGGCTGAAAACGCCTGTTTTGGGACTCTGCAGAGAAAGTGTTTGCAGACTGCTGAATCCACACACGGGTTTAACTCTGGAAGTTGAGTGCACACATTGACAACCGTTCTGTTAGATAGCTGCGTTTTGGATTTAGAAGCAGATATTTCCCTGTGCTTACTGCTGTTTCTTCCATATGCCGGTAATGGGCTGAAAACGCCTGTTTTGGGACTCTGCAGAGAAAGTGTTTGCAGACTGCTGAATCCACACACGGGTTTAACTCTGAAAGTTGAGTGCACACATTGACAACCGTTCTGTTAGATAGCTGCGTTTTGGATTTAGAAACAGATATTTCCCTGTGCTTACTGCTGTTTCTTCCGTATGCCGGTAATGGGCTGAAAACGCCTGTTTTGGGACTCTGCAGAGAAAGTGTTTGCAGACTGCTGAATCCACACACGGGTTTAACTCTGGAAGTTGAGTGCACACATTGACAACCGTTCTGTTAGATAGCTGCGTTTTGGATTTAGAAGCAGATATTTCCCTGTGCTTACTGCTGTTTCTTCCATATGCCGGTAATGGGCTGAAAACGCCTGTTTTGGGACTCTGCAGAGAAAGTGTTTGCCGACTGCTGAATCCACACACGGGTTTAACTCTGGAAGTTGAGTGCACACATTGACAACCGTTCTGTTAGATAGCTGCGTTTTGGATTTAGAAGCAGATATTTCCCTGTGCTTGCTGCTGTTTCTTCCGTATGCCGGTAATGGGCTGAAAACGCCTGTTTTGGGACTCTGCAGAGAAAGTGTTTGCAGACTGCTGAATCCACACATGGGTTTAACTCTGGAAGTTGAGTGCACACATTGACAACCGTTCTGTTAGATAGCTGCGTTTTGGATTTAGAAGCAGATATTTCCCTGTGCTTACTGCTGTTTCTTCCATATGCCGGTAATGGGCTGAAAACGCCTGTTTTGGGACTCTGCAGAAAAAGTGTTTGCAGACTGCTGAATCCACACACGGGGTTAACTCTGGAAGTTGAGTGCACACATTGACAACCGTTCTGTTAGATAGCTGCGTTTGGATTTAGAAGCAGATATTTCCCTGTGCTTACTGCTGTTTCTTCCATATGCCGGTAATGGGCTGAAAAAGCCTGTTTTGGGACTCTGCAGAGAAAGTGTTTGCAGACTGCTGAATCCACACACGGGTTTAACTCTGAAAGTTGAGTGCACACATTGACAATCGTTCTGTTAGATAGCTGCGTTTTGGATTTAGAAGCAGATATTTCCCTGTGCTTACTGCTGTTTCTTCCGTATGCCGGTAATGGGCTGAAAAAGCCTGTTTTGGGACTCTGCAGAGAAAGTGTTTGCAGACTGCTGAATCCACACACGGGTTTAACTCTGGAAGTTGAGTGCACACATTGACAACCGTTCTGTTAGATAGCTGCGTTTTGGATTTAGAAGCAGATATTTCCCTGTGCTTACTGCTGTTTCTTCCCTATGCCGGTAATGGGCTGAAAACGCCTGTTTTGGGACTCTGCAGAAAAAGTGTTTGCAGACTGCTGAATCCACACACGTGTTTAACTCTGGAAGTTGAGTGCACACATTGACAACCGTTCTGTTAGATAGCTGCGTTTTGGATTTAGAAGCAGATATTTCCCTGTGCTTACTGCTGTTTCTTCCATATGCCGGTAATGGGCTGAAAACGCCTGTTTTGGGACTCTGCAGAGAAAGTGTTTGCAGACTGCTGAATCCACACACGGGTTTAACTCTGGAAGTTGAGTGCACACATTGACAACCGTTCTGTTAGATAGCTGCGTTTTGGATTTAGAAGCAGATATTTCCCTGTGCTTACTGCTGTTTCTTCCGTATGCCGGTAATGGGCTGAAAACGCCTGTTTTGGGACTCTGCAGAGAAAGTGTTTGCAGACTGCTGAATCCACACACGGGTTTAACTCTGGAAGTTGAGTGCACACATTGACAACCGTTCTGTTAGATAGCTGCGTTTTGGATTTAGAAGCAGATATTTCCCTGTGCTTACTGCTGCTTCTTCCATATGCCGGTAATGGGCTGAAAACGCCTGTTTTGGGACTCTGCAGAGAAAGTGTTTGCAGACTGCTGAATCCACACACGGGTTTAACTCTGGAAGTTGAGTGCACACATTGACAACCGTTCTGTTAGATAGCTGCGTTTTGGATTTACAAGCAGATATTTCCCTGTGCTTACTGCTGTTTCTTCCATATGCCGGTAATGGGCTGAAAACGCCTGTTTTGGGACTCTGCAGAGAAAGTGTTTGCAGACTGCTGAATCCACACACGGGTTTAACTCTGAAAGTTGAGTGCACACATTGACAACCGTTCTGTTAGATAGCTGCGTTTTGGATTTAGAAACAGATATTTCCCTGTGCTTACTGCTGTTTCTTCCGTATGCCGGTAATGGGCTGAAAACGCCTGTTTTGGGACTCTGCACAGAAAGTGTTTGCAGACTGCTGAATCCACACACGGGTTTAACTCTGGAAGTTGAGTGCACACATTGACAACCGTTCTGTTAGATAGCTGCGTTTTGGATTTAGAAGCAGATATTTCCCTGTGCTTACTGCTGTTTCTTCCATATGCCGGTAATGGGCTGAAAACGCCTGTTTTGGGACTCTGCACAGAAAGTGTTTGCAGACTGCTGAATCCACACACGGGTTTAACTCTGGAAGTTGAGTGCACACATTGACAACCGTTCTGTTAGATAGCTGCGTTTTGGATTTAGAAGCAGATATTTCCCTGTGCTTACTGCTGTTTCTTCCATATGCCGGTAATGGGCTGAAAACGCCTGTTTTGGGACTCTGCACAGAAAGTGTTTGCAGACTGCTGAATCCACACACGGGTTTAACTCTGGAAGTTGAGTGCACACATTGACAACCGTTCTGTTAGATAGCTGCGTTTTGGATTTAGAAGCAGATATTTCCCTGTGCTTACTGCTGTTTCTTCCATATGCCGGCAATGGGCTGAAAACGCCTGTTTTGGGACTCTGCAGAGAAAGTGTTTGCAGACTGCTGAATCCACACACGGGTTTAACTCTGGAAGTTGAGTGCACACATTGACAACCGTTCTGTTAGATAGCTGCGTTTTGGATTTAGAAGCACATATTTCCCTGTGCTTACTGCTGTTTCTTCCGTATGCCGGTAATGGGCTGAAAACGCGTGTTTTGGGACTCTGCAGAGAAAGTGTTTGCAGACTGCTGAATCCACACACGGGTTTAACTCTGGAAGTTGAGTGCACACATTGACAACCGTTCTGTTAGATACCTGCGTTTCGGATTTAGAAGCAGATATTTCCCTGTGCTTACTGCTGTTTCTTCCATATGCCGTTAATGGGCTGAAAACGCCTGTTTTGGGACTCTGCAGAGAAAGTGTTTGCAGACTGCTGAATCCACACACGGGTTTAACTCTGGAAGTTGAGTGCACACATTGACAACCGTTCTGTTAGATAGCTGCGTTTTGGATTTAGAAGCAGATATTTCCCTGTGCTTACTGCTGTTTCTTCCATATGCCGGTAATGGGCTGAAAACGCCTGTTTTGGGACTCTGCAGAGAAAGTGTTTGCAGACTGCTGAATCCACACACGGGTTTAACTCTGAAAGTTGAGTGCACACATTGACAATCGTTCTGTTAGATAGCTGCGTTTTGGATTTAGAAGCAGATATTTCCCTGTGCTTACTGCTGTTTCTTCCGTATGCCGGTAATGGGCTGAAAACGCCTGTTTTGGGACTCTGCAGAGAAAGTGTTTGCAGACTGCTGAATCCACGCACGGGTTTAACTCTGGAAGTTGAGTGCACACATTGACAACCGTTCTGTTAGATAGCTGCGTTTTGGATTTAGAAGCAGATATTTCCCTGTGCTTACTGCTGTTTCTTCCGTATGCCGGTAATGGGCTGAAAACGCCTGTTTTGGGACTCTGCAGAGAAAGTGTTTGCAGACTGCTGAATCCACACACGGGTTTAACTCTGGAAGTTGAGTGCACACATTGACAACCGTTCTGTTAGATAGCTGCGTTTTGGATTTAGAAGCAGATATTTCCCTGTGCTTACTGCTGCTTCCTCCATATGCCGGTAATGGGCTGAAAACGCCTGTTTTGGGACTCTGCAGAGAAAGTGTTTGCAGACTGCTGAATCCACACATGGTTTTAACTCTGGAAGTTGAGTGCACACATTGACAACCGTTCTGTTAGATAGCTGCGTTTTGGATTTAGAAGCAGATATTTCCCTGTGCTTACTGCTGTTTCTTCCATATGCCGGTAATGGGCTGAAAACGCCTGTTTTGGGACTCTGCAGAGAAAGTGTTTGCAGACTGATGAATCCACACACGGGTTTAACTCTGAAAGTTCAGTGCACACATTGACAACCGTTCTGTTAGATAGCTGCGTTTTGGATTTAGAAGCAGATATTTCCCTGTGCTTACTGCTGTTTCTTCCGTATGCCGGTAATGGGCTGAAAACGCCTGTTTTGGGACTCTGCAGAGAAAGTGTTTGCAGACTGCTGAATCCACACACGGGTTTAACTCTGGAAGTTGAGTGCACACATTGACAACCGTTCTGTTAGATAGCTGCGTTTTGGATTTAGAAGCAGATATTTCCCTGTGCTTACTGCTGTTTCTTCCATATGCCGGTAATGGGCTGAAAACGCCTGTTTTGGGACTCTGCACAGAAAGTGTTTGCAGACTGCTGAATCCACACACGGGTTTAACTCTGGAAGTTGAGTGCACACATTGACAACCGTTCTGTTAGATAGCTGCGTTTTGGATTTAGAAGCAGATATTTCCCTGTGCTTACTGCTGTTTCTTCCATATGCTGGTAATGGGCTGAAAACGCCTGTTTTGGGGCTCTGCACAGAAAGTGTTTGCAGACTGCTGAATCCACACACGGGTTTAACTCTGAAAGTTGAGTGCACACATTGACAATCGTTCTGTTAGATAGCTGCGTTTTGGATTTAGAAGCAGATATTTCCCTGTGCTTACTGCTGTTTCTTCCGTATGCCGGTAATGGGCTGAAAACGCCTGTTTTGGGACTCTGCAGAGAAAGTGTTTGCAGACTGCTGAATCCACACACGGGTTTAACTCTGGAAGTTGAGTGCACACATTGACAACCGTTCTGTTAGATAGCTGCGTTTTGGATTTAGAAGCAGATATTTCCCTGTGCTTACTGCTGTTTCTTCCATATGCCGGTAATGGGCTGAAAACGCCTGTTTTGGGACTCTGCAGAGAAAGTGTTTGCAGACTGCTGAATCCACACACGGGTTTAACTCTGGAAGTTGAGTGCACACATTGACAACCGTTCTGTTAGATAGCTGCGTTTTGGATTTAGAAGCAGATATTTCCCTGTGCTTGCTGCTGTTTCTTCCGTATGCCGGTAATGGGCTGAAAACGCCTGTTTTGGGACTCTGCAGAGAAAGTGTTTGCAGACTGCTGAATCCACACATGGGTTTAACTCTGGAAGTTGAGTGCACACATTGACAACCGTTCTGTTAGATAGCTGCGTTTTGGATTTAGAAGCAGATATTTCCCTGTGCTTACTGCTGTTTCTTCCATATCCCGGTAATGGGCTGAAAACGCCTGTTTTGGGACTCTGCAGAAAAAGTGTTTGCAGACTGCTGAATCCACACACGGGTTTAACTCTGGAAGTTGAGTGCACACATTGACAACCGTTCTGTTAGATAGCTGCGTTTTGGATTTAGAAGCAGATATTTCCCTGTGCTTACTGCTGTTTCTTCCATATGCCGGTAATGGGCTGAAAAAGCCGGTTTTGGGACTCTGCAGAGAAAGTGTTTGCAGACTGCTGAATCCACACACGGGTTTAACTCTGAAAGTTGAGTGCACACATTGACAATCGTTCTGTTAGATAGCTGCGTTTTGGATTTAGAAGCAGATATTTCCCTGTGCTTACTGCTGTTTCTTCCGTATGCCGGTAATGGGCTGAAAAAGCCTGTTTTGGGACTCTGCAGAGAAAGTGTTTGCAGACTGCTGAATCCACACACGGGTTTAACTCTGGAAGTTGAGTGCACACATTGACAACCGTTCTGTTAGATAGCTGCGTTTTGGATTTAGAAGCAGATATTTCCCTGTGCTTACTGCTGTTTCTTCCATATGCCGGTAATGGGCTGAAAACGCCTGTTTTGGGACTCTGCAGAAAAAGTGTTTGCAGACTGCTGAATCCACACACGGGTTTAACTCTGGAAATTGAGTGCACACATTGACAACCGTTCTGTTAGATAGCTGCGTTTTGGATTTAGAAGCAGATATTTCCCTGTGCTTACTGCTGTTTCTTCCATATGCCGGTAATGGGCTGAAAACGCCTGTTTTGGGACTCTGCAGAGAAAGTGTTTGCAGACTGCTGAATCCACACACGGGTTTAACTCTGGAAGTTGAGTGCACACATTGACAACCGTTCTGTTAGATAGCTGCGTTTTGGATTTAGAAGCAGATATTTCCCTGTGCTTACTGCTGTTTCTTCCGTATGCCGGTAATGGGCTGAAAACGCCTGTTTTGGGACTCTGCAGAGAAAGTGTTTGCAGACTGCTGAATCCACACACGGGTTTAACTCTGGAAGTTGAGTGCACACATTGACAACCGTTCTGTTAGATAGCTGCGTTTTGGATTTAGAAGCAGATATTTCCCTGTGCTTACTGCTGCTTCTTTCTTATGCCGGTAATGGGCTGAAAACGCCTGTTTTGGGACTCTGCAGAGAAAGTGTTTGCAGACTGCTGAATCCACACACGGGTTTAACTCTGGAAGTTGAGTGCACACATTGACAACCGTTCTGTTAGATAGCTGCGTTTTGGATTTACAAGCAGATATTTCCCTGTGCTTACTGCTGTTTCTTCCATATGCCGGTAATGGGCTGAAAACGCCTGTTTTGGGACTCTGCAGAGAAAGTGTTTGCAGACTGCTGAATCCACACACGGGTTTAACTCTGAAAGTTGAGTGCACACATTGACAACCGTTCTGTTAGATAGCTGCGTTTTGGATTTAGAAACAGATATTTCCCTGTGCTTACTGCTGTTTCTTCCGTATGCCGGTAATGGGCTGAAAACGCCTGTTTTGGGACTCTGCACAGAAAGTGTTTGCAGACTGCTGAATCCACACACGGGTTTAACTCTGGAAGTTGAGTGCACACATTGACAACCGTTCTGTTAGATAGCTGCGTTTTGGATTTAGAAGCAGATATTTCCCTGTGCTTACTGCTGTTTCTTCCATATGCCGGTAATGGGCTGAAAACGCCTGTTTTGGGACTCTGCAGAGAAAGTGTTTGCAGACTGCTGAATCCACACACGGGTTTAACTCTGGAAGTTGAGTGCACACATTGACAACCGTTCTGTTAGATAGCTACGTTTTGGATTTAGAAGCAGATATTTCCCTGTGCTTACTGCTGTTTCTTCCATATGCCGGTAATGGGCTGAAAACGCCTGTTTTGGGACTCTGCACAGAAAGTGTTTGCAGACTGCTGAATCCACACACGGGTTTAACTCTGGAAGTTGAGTGCACACATTGACAACCGTTCTGTTAGATAGCTGCGTTTTGGATTTAGAAGCAGATATTTCCCTGTGCTTACTGCTGTTTCTTCCATATGCCGGTAATGGGCTGAAAACGCCTGTTTTGGGACTCTGCACAGAAAGTGTTTGCAGACTGCTGAATCCACACACGGGTTTAACTCTGGAAGTTGAGTGCACACATTGACAACCGTTCTGTTAGATAGCTGCGTTTTGGATTTAGAAGCAGATATTTCCCTGTGCTTACTGCTGTTTCTTCCATATGCCGGTAATGGGCTGAAAATGCCTGTTTTGGGACTCTGCAGAGAAAGTGTTTGCAGACTGCTGAATCCACACACGGGTTTAACTCTGGAAGTTGAGTGCACACATTGACAACCGTTCTGTTAGATAGCTGCGTTTTGGATTTAGAAGCAGATATTTCCCTGTGCTTACTGCTGTTTCTTCCGTATGCCGGTAATGGGCTGAAAAGGCCTGTTTTGGGACTCTGCAGAGAAAGTGTTTGCAGACTGCTGAATCCACACACGGGTTTAACTCTGGAAGTTGAGTGCACACATTGACAACCGTTCTGTTAGATAGCTGCGTTTTGGATTTAGAAGCAGATATTTCCCTGTGCTTACTGCTGTTTCTTCCATATGCCGGTAATGGGCTGAAAACGCCTGTTTTGGGACTCTGCAGAGAAAGTGTTTGCAGACTGCTGAATCCACACACGGGTTTAACTCTGGAAGTTGAGTGCACACATTGACAACCGTTCTGTTAGATAGCTGCGTTTTGGATTTAGAAGCAGATATTTCCCTGTGCTTACTGCTGTTTCTTCCATATGCCGGTAATGGGCTGAAAACGCCTGTTTTGGGACTCTGCAGAGAAAGTGTTTGCAGACTGCTGAATCCACACACGGGTTTAACTCTGAAAGTTGAGTGCACACATTGACAATCGTTCTGTTAGATAGCTGCGTTTTGGATTTAGAAGCAGATATTTCCCTGTGCTTACTGCTGTTTCTTCCGTATGCCGGTAATGGGCTGAAAACGCCTGTTTTGGGACTCTGCAGAGAAAGTGTTTGCAGACTGCTGAATCCACACACGGGTTTAACTCTGGAAGTTGAGTGCACACATTGACAACCGTTCTGTTAGATAGCTGCGTTTTGGATTTAGAAGCAGATATTTCCCTGTGCTTACTGCTGTTTCTTCCGTATGCCGGTAATGGGCTGAAAACGCCTGTTTTGGGACTCTGCAGAGAAAGTGTTTGCAGACTGCTGAATCCACACACGGGTTTAACTCTGGAAGTTGAGTGCACACATTGACAACCGTTCTGTTAGATAGCTGCGTTTTGGATTTAGAAGCAGATATTTCCCTGTGCTTACTGCTGCTTCCTCCATATGCCGGTAATGGGCTGAAAACGCCTGTTTTGGGACTCTGCAGAGAAAGTGTTTGCAGACTGCTGAATCCACACACGGGTTTAACTCTGGAAGTTGAGTGCACACATTGACAACCGTTCTGTTAGATAGCTGCGTTTTGGATTTACAAGCAGATATTTCCCTGTGCTTACTGCTGTTTCTTCCATATGCCGGTAATGGGCTGAAAACGCCTGTTTTGGGACTCTGCACAGAAAGTGTTTGCAGACTGATGAATCCACACACGGGTTTAACTCTGAAAGTTGAGTGCACACATTGACAACCGTTCTGTTAGATAGCTGCGTTTTGGATTTAGAAGCAGATATTTCCCTGTGCTTACTGCTGTTTCTTCCGTATGCCGGTAATGGGCTGAAAACGCCTGTTTTGGGACTCTGCAGAGAAAGTGTTTGCAGACTGCGGAATCCACACACGGGTTTAACTCTGGAAGTTGAGTGCACACATTGACAACCGTTCTGTTAGATAGCTGCGTTTTGGATTTAGAAGCAGATATTTCCCTGTGCTTACTGCTGTTTCTTCCATATGCCGGTAATGGGCTGAAAACGCCTGTTTTGGGACTCTGCACAGAAAGTGTTTGCAGACTGCTGAATCCACACACGGGTTTAACTCTGGAAGTTGAGTGCACACATTGACAACCGTTCTGTTAGATAGCTGCGTTTTGGATTTAGAAGCAGATATTTCCCTGTGCTTACTGCTGTTTCTTCCATGTGCCGGTAATGGGCTGAAAACGCCTGTTTTGGGACTCTGCAGAGAAAGTGTTTGCAGACTGCTGAATCCACACACGGGTTTAACTCTGGAAGTTGAGTGAACACATTGACAACCGTTCTGTTAGATAGCTGCGTTTTGGATTTAGAAGCAGATATTTCCCGGTGCTTACTGCTGTTTCTTCCATATGCTGGTAATGGGCTGAAAACGCCTGTTTTGGGACTCTGCACAGAAAGAGTTTGCAGACTGCTGAATCCACACACGGGTTTAACTCTGAAAGTTGAGTGCACACATTGACAATCGTTCTGTTAGATAGCTGCGTTTTGGATTTAGAAGCAGATATTTCCCTGTGCTTACTGCTGTTTCTTCCGTATGCCGGTAATGGGCTGAAAACGCCTGTTTTGGGACTCTGCAGAGAAAGTGTTTGCAGACTGCTGAATCCACACACGGGTTTAACTCTGGAAGTTGAGTGCACACATTGACAACCGTTCTGTTAGATAGCTGCGTTTTGGATTTAGAAGCAGATATTTCCCTGTGCTTACTGCTGTTTCTTCCGTATGCCGGTAATGGGCTGAAAACGCCTGTTTTGGGACTCTGCAGAGAAAGTGTTTGCAGACTGCTGAATCCACACACGGGTTTAACTGTGGAAGTTGAGTGCACACATTGAAAACCGTTCTGTTAGATAGCTGCGTTTTGGATTTAGAAGCAGATATTTCCCTGTGCTTACTGCTGTTTCTTCCATATGCCGGTAATGGGCTGAAAACGCCTGTTTTGGGACTCTGCAGAGAAAGTGTTTGCAGACTGCTGAATCCACACACGGGTTTAACTCTGGAAGTTGAGTGCACACATTGACAACCGTTCTGTTAGATAGCTGCGTTTTGGATTTAGAAGCAGATATTTCCCTGTGCTTACTGCTGTTTCTTCCATATGCCGGTAATGGGCTGAAAACGCCTGTTTTGGGACTCTGCAGAGAAAGTGTTTGCAGACTGCTGAATCCACACACGGGTTTAACTCTGAAAGTTGAGTGCACACATTGACAACCGTTCTGTTAGATAGCTGCGTTTTGGATTTAGAAGCAGATATTTCCCTGTGCTTACTGCTGTTTCTTCCGTATGCCGGTAATGGGCTGAAAACGCCTGTTTTGGGACTCTGCAGAGAAAGTGTTTGCAGACTGCTGAATCCACGCACGGGTTTAACTCTGGAAGTTGAGTGCACACATTGACAACCGTTCTGTTAGATAGCTGCGTTTTGGATTTAGAAGCAGATATTTCCCTGTGCTTACTGCTGTTTCTTCCGTATGCCGGTAATGGGCTGAAAACGCCTGTTTTGGGACTCTGCAGAGAAAGTGTTTGCAGACTGCTGAATCCACACACGGGTTTAACTCTGGAAGTTGAGTGCACACAATGACAACCGTTCTGTTAGATAGCTGCGTTTTGGATTTAGAAGCAGATATTTCCCTGTGCTTACTGCTGCTTCTTCCATATGCCGGTAATGGGCTGAAAACGCCTGTTTTGGGACTCTGCAGAGAAAGTGTTTGCAGACTGCTGAATCCACACACGGGTTTAACTCTGGAAGTTGAGTGCACACATTGACAACCGTTCTGTTAGATAGCTGCGTTTTGGATTTACAAGCAGATATTTCCCTGTGCTTACTGCTGTATCTTCCATATGCCGGTAATGGGCTGAAAACGCCTGTTTTGGGACTCTGCAGAGAAAGTGTTTGCAGACTGCTGAATCCACACACGGGTTTAACTCTGAAAGTTGAGTGCACACATTGACAACCGTTCTGTTAGATAGCTGCGTTTTGGATTTAGAAGCAGATATTTCCCTGTGCTTACTGCTGTTTCTTCCGCATGCCGGTAATGGGCTGAAAACGCCTGTTTTGGGACTCTGCACAGAAAGTGTTTGCAGACTGCTGAATCCACACACGGGTTTAACTCTGGAAGTTGAGTGCACACATTGACAACCGTTCTGTTAGATAGCTGCGTTTTGGATTTAGAAGCAGATATTTCCCTGTGCTTACTGCTGTTTCTTCCATATGCCGGTAATGGGCTGAAAACGCCTGTTTTGGGACTCTGCACAGAAAGTGTTTGCAGACTGCTGAATCCACACACGGGTTTAACTCTGGAAGTTGAGTGCACACATTGACAACCGTTCTGTTAGATAGCTGCGTTTTGGATTTAGAAGCAGATATTTCCCTGTGCTTACTGCTGTTTCTTCCATATGCCGGTAATGGGCTGAAAACGCCTGTTTTGGGACTCTGCACAGAAAGTGTTTGCAGACTGCTGAATCCACACACGGGTTTAACTCTGGAAGTTGAGTGCACACATTGACAACCGTTCTGTTAGATAGCTGCGTTTTGGATTTAGAAGCAGATATTTCCCTGTGCTTACTGCTGTTTCTTCCATATGCCGGTAATGGGCTGAAAACGCCTGTTTTGGGACTCTGCAGAGAAAGTGTTTGCAGACTGCTTAATCCACACACGGGTTTAACTCTGGAAGTTGAGTGCACACATTGACAACCGTTCTGTTAGATAGCTGCGTTTTGGATTTAGAAGCAGGTATTTCCCTGTGCTTACTGCTGTTTCTTCCATATGCTGGTAATGGGCTTAAAACGCCTGTTTTGGGACTCTGCACAGAAAGTGTTTGCAGACTGCTGAATCCACACACGGGTTTAACTCTGAAAGTTGAGTGCACACATTGACAATCGTTCTGTTAGATAGCTGCGTTTTGGATTTAGAAGCAGATATTTCCCTGTGCTTACTGCTGTTTCTTCCGTATGCCGGTAATGGGCTGAAAACGCCTGTTTTGGGACTCTGCAGAGAAAGTGTTTGCAGACTGCTGAATCCATGCACGGGTTTAACTCTGGAAGTTGAGTGCACACATTGACAACCGTTCTGTTAGATAGCTGCGTTTTGGATTTAGAAGCAGATATTTCCCTGTGCTTACTGCTGTTTCTTCCGTATGCCGGTAATGGGCTGAAAACGCCTGTTTTGGGACTCTGCAGAGAAAGTGTTTGCAGACTGCTGAATCCACACACGGGTTTAACTCTGGAAGTTGAGTGCACACATTGACAACCGTTCTGTTAGATAGCTGCGTTTTGGATTTAGAAGCAGATATTTCCCTGTGCTTACTGCTGTTTCTTCCATATGCCGGTAATGGGCTGAAAACGCCTGTTTTGGGACTCTGCAGAGAAAGTGTTTGCAGACTGCTGAATCCACACACGGGTTTAACTCTGGAAGTTGAGTGCACACATTGACAACCGTTCTGTTAGATAGCTGCGTTTTGGATTTAGAAGCAGATATTTCCCTGTGCTTACTGCTGTTTCTTCCGTATGCCGGTAATGGGCTGAAAACGCCTGTTTTGGGACTCTGCAGAGAAAGTGTTTGCAGACTGCTGAATCCACGCACGGGTTTAACTCTGGAAGTTGAGTGCACACATTGACAACCGTTCTGTTAGATAGCTGCGTTTTGGATTTAGAAGCAGATATTTCCCTGTGCTTACTGCTGTTTCTTCCGTATGCCGGTAATGGCCTGAAAACGCCTGTTTTGGGACTCTGCAGAGAAAGTGTTTGCAGACTGCTGAATCCACACACGGGTTTAACTCTGGAAGTTGAGTGCACACATTGACAACCGTTCTGTTAGATAGCTGCGTTTTGGATTTAGAAGCAGATATTTCCCTGTGCTTACTGCTGTTTCTTCCATATGCCGGTAATGGGCTGAAAACGCCTGTTTTGGGACTCTGCAGAGAAAGTGTTTGCAGACTGCTGAATCCACACACGGGTTTAACTCTGGAAGTTGAGTGCACACATTGACAACCGTTCTGTTAGATAGCTGCGTTTTGGATTTACAAGCAGATATTTCCCTGTGCTTACTGCTGTTTCTTCCATATGCCGGTAATGGGCTGAAAACGCCTGTTTTGGGACTCTGCAGAGAAAGTGTTTGCAGACTGCTGAATCCACACACGGGTTTAACTCTGGAAGTTGAGTGCACACATTGACAACCGTTCTGTTAGATAGCTGCGTTTTGGATTTAGAAGCAGATATTTCCCTGTGCTTACTGCTGTTTCTTCCATATGCCGGTAATGGGCTGAAAACGCCTGTTTTGGGACTCTGCACAGAAAGTGTTTGCAGACTGCTGAATCCACACACGGGTTTAACTCTGGAAGTTGAGTGCACACATTGACAACCGTTCTGTTAGATAGCTGCGTTTTGGATTTAGAAGCAGATATTTCCCTGTGCTTACTGCTGTTTCTTCCATATGCCGGTAATGGGCTGAAAACGCCTGTTTTGGGACTCTGCAGAGAAAGTGTTTGCAGACTGCTTAATCCACACACGGGTTTAACTCTGGAAGTTGAGTGCACACATTGACAACCGTTCTGTTAGATAGCTGCGTTTTGGATTTAGAAGCAGGTATTTCCCTGTGCTTACTGCTGTTTCTTCCATATGCTGGTAATGGGCTTAAAACGCCTGTTTTGGGACTCTGCACAGAAAGTGTTTGCAGACTGCTGAATCCACACACGGGTTTAACTCTGAAAGTTGAGTGCACACATTGACAATCGTTCTGTTAGATAGCTGCGTTTTGGATTTAGAAGCAGATATTTCCCTGTGCTTACTGCTGTTTCTTCCGTATGCCGGTAATGGGCTGAAAACGCCTGTTTTGGGACTCTGCAGAGAAAGTGTTTGCAGACTGCTGAATCCACGCACGGGTTTAACTCTGGAAGTTGAGTGCACACATTGACAACCGTTCTGTTAGATAGCTGCGTTTTGGATTTAGAAGCAGATATTTCCCTGTGCTTACTGCTGTTTCTTCCGTATGCCGGTAATGGCCTGAAAACGCCTGTTTTGGGACTCTGCAGAGAAAGTGTTTGCAGACTGCTGAATCCACACACGGGTTTAACTCTGGAAGTTGAGTGCACACATTGACAACCGTTCTGTTAGATAGCTGCGTTTTGGATTTAGAAGCAGATATTTCCCTGTGCTTACTGCTGTTTCTTCCATATGCCGGTAATGGGCTGAAAACGCCTGTTTTGGGACTCTGCAGAGAAAGTGTTTGCAGACTGCTGAATCCACACACGGGTTTAACTCTGGAAGTTGAGTGCACACATTGACAACCGTTCTGTTAGATAGCTGCGTTTTGGATTTACAAGCAGATATTTCCCTGTGCTTACTGCTGTTTCTTCCATATGCCGGTAATGGGCTGAAAACGCCTGTTTTGGGACTCTGCAGAGAAAGTGTTTGCAGACTGCTGAATCCACACACGGGTTTAACTCTGAAAGTTGAGTGCACACATTGACAACCGTTCTGTTAGATAGCTGCGTTTTGGATTTAGAAGCAGATATTTCCCTGTGCTTACTGCTGTTTCTTCCGTATGCCGGTAATGGGCTGAAAACGCCTGTTTTGGGACTCTGCAGAGAAAGTGTTTGCAGACTGCTGAATCCACACACGGGTTTAACTCTGGAAGTTGAGTGCACACATAGACAACCGTTCTGTTAGATAGCTGCGTTTTGAATTTAGAAGCAGATATTTCCCTGTGCTTACTGCTGTTTCTTCCGTATGCCGGTATTGGGCTGAAAAAGCCTGTTTTGGGACTCTGCACAGAAAGTGTTTGCAGACTGCTGAATCCACACACGGGTTTAACACTGGAAGTTGAGTGCACACATTGACAACCGTTCTGTTAGATAGCTGCGTTTTGGATTTAGAAGCAGATATTTCCCTGTGCTTACTGCTGTTTCTTCCATATGCCGGTAATGGGCTGAAAACGCCTGTTTTGGGACTCTGCAGAGAAAGTGTTTGCAGACTGCTGAATCCACACACGGGTTTAACTCTGGAAGTTGAGTGCACACATTGACAACCGTTCTGTTAGATAGCTGCGTTTTGGATTTAGAAGCAGATATTTCCCTGTGCTTACTGCTGTTTCTTCCATATGCCGGTAATGGGCTGAAAACGCCTGTTTTGGGACTCTGCAGAGAAAGTGTTTGCAGACTGCTGAATCCACACACGGGTTTAACTCTGGAAGTTGAGTACACACATTGACAACCGCTCTGTTAGATAGCTGCGTTTTGGATTTAGAAGCAGATATTTCCCTGTGCTTACTGCTGTTTCTTCCATATGCCGGTAATGGGCTGAAAACGCCTGTTTTGGGACTCTGCACAGAAAGTGTTTGCAGACTGCTGAATCCACACACGGGTTTAACTCTGGAAGTTGAGTGCACACATTGACAACCGTTCTGTTAGATAGCTGCGTTTTGGATTTAGAAGCAGATATTTCCCTGTGCTTACTGCTGTTTCTTCCATATGCCGGTAATGGGCTGAAAACGCCTGTTTTGGGACTCTGCAGAGAAAGTGTTTGCAGACTGCTGAATCCACACACGGGTTTAACTCTGGAATTTGAGTGCACACATTGACAACCGTTCTGTTAGATAGCTGCGTTTTGGATTTAGAAGCAGATATTTCCCTGTGCTTACTGCTGTTTCTTCCATATGCCGGTAATGGGCTGAAAACGCCTGTTTTGGGACTCTGCAGAGAAAGTGTTTGCAGACTGCTGAATCCACACATGGGTTTAACTCTGGAAGTTGAGTGCACACATTGACAACCGTTCTGTTACATAGCTGCGTTTTGGATTTAGAAGCAGATATTTCCCTGTGCTTACTGCTGTTTCTTCCATATGCCGGTAATGGGCTGAAAACGCCTGTTTTGGGACTCTGCAGAGAAAGTGTTTGCAGACTGCTGAATCCACACACGGGTTTAACTCTGGAAGTTGAGTGCACACATTGACAACCGTTCTGTTAGATAGCTGCGTTTTGGATTTAGAAGCAGATATTTCCCTGTGCTTACTGCTGTTTCTTCCATATGCCGGTAATGGGCTGAGAACGCCTGTTTTGGGACTCTGCACAGAAAGTGTTTGCAGACTGCTGAATCCACACACGGGTTTAACTCTGGAAGTTGAGTGCACACATTGACAACCGTTCTGTTAGATAGCTGCGTTTTGGATTTAGAAGCAGATATTTCCCTGTGCTTACTGCTGTTTCTTCCGTATGCCGGTAATGGGCTGAAAACGCCTGTTTTGGGACTCTGCAGAGAAAGTGTTTGCAGACTGCTGAATCCACACACGGGTTTAACTCTGGAAGTTGAGTGCACACATTGACAACCGTTCTGTTAGATAGCTGCGTTTTGGATTTAGAAGCAGATATTTCCCTGTGCTTACTGCTGTTTCTTCCATATGCCGGTAATGGGCTGAAAACGCCTGTTTTGGGACTCTGCACAGAAAGTGTTTGCAGACTGCTGAATCCACACACGGGTTTAACTCTGGAAGTTGAGTGCACACATTGACAACCGTTCTGTTAGATAGCTGCGTTTTGGATTTACAAGCAGATATTTCCCTGTGCTTACTGCTGTTTCTTCCATATGCAGGTAATGGGCTGAAAACGCCTGTTTTGGGACTGTGCAGAGAAAGTGTTTGCAGACTGCTGAATCCACACACGGGTTTAACTCTGAAAGTTGAGCGCACACATTGACAACCGTTCTGTTAGATAGCTGCATTTTGGATTTAGAAGCAGATATTTCCCTGTGCTTACTGCTGTTTCTTCCGTATGCCGGTAATGGGCTGAAAACGCCTGTTTTGGGACTCTGCACAGAAAGTGTTTGCAGACTGCTGAATCCACACACGGGTTTAACTCTGGAAGTTGAGTGCACACATTGACATCCATTCTGTTAGATAGCTGCGTTTTGGATTTAGAAGCAGATATTTCCCTGTGCTTACTGCTGTTTCTTCCATATGCCGGTAATGGTCTGAAAACGCCTGTTTTGGGACTCTGCACAGAAAGTGTTTGCAGACTGCTGAATCCACACACGGGTTTAACTCTGGAAGTTGAGTGCACACATTGACAACCGTTCTGTTAGATAGCTGCGTTTTGGATTTAGAAGCAGATATTTCCCTGTGCTTACTGCTGTTTCTTCCATATGCCGGTAATGGGCTGAAAACGCCTGTTTTGGGACTCTGCACAGAAAGTGTTTGCAGACTGCTGAATCCACACACGGGTTTAACTCTGGAAGTTGAGTGCACACATTGACAACCGTTCTGTTAGATAGCTGCGTTTTGGATTTAGAAGCAGATATTTCCCTGTGCTTACTGCTGTTTCTTCCATATGCCGGTAATGGGCTGAAAACGCCTGTTTTGGGACTCTGCAGAGAAAGTGTTTGCAGACTGCTGAATCCACACACGGGTTTAACTCTGGAAGTTGAGTGCACACATTGACAACCGTTCTGTTAGATAGCTGCGTTTTGGATTTACAAGCAGATATTTCCCTGTGCTTACTGCTGTTTCTTCCATATGCCGGTAATGGGCTGAAAACGCCTGTTTTGGGACTCTGCAGAGAAAGTGTTTGCAGACTGCTGAATCCACACACGGGTTTAACTCTGGAAGTTGAGTGCACACATTGACAACCGTTCTGTTAGATAGCTGCGTTTTGGATTTAGAAGCAGATATTTCCCTGTGCTTACTGCTGTTTCTTCCATATGCCGGTAATGGGCTGAAAACGCCTGTTTTGGGACTCTGCACAGAAAGTGTTTGCAGACTGCTGAATCCACACACGGGTTTAACTCTGGAAGTTGAGTGCACACATTGACAACCGTTCTGTTAGATAGCTGCGTTTTGGATTTAGAAGCAGATATTTCCCTGTGCTTACTGCTGTTTCTTCCATATGCCGGTAATGGGCTGAAAACGCCTGTTTTGGGACTCTGCAGAGAAAGTGTTTGCAGACTGCTTAATCCACACACGGGTTTAACTCTGGAAGTTGAGTGCACACATTGACAACCGTTCTGTTAGATAGCTGCGTTTTGGATTTAGAAGCAGGTATTTCCCTGTGCTTACTGCTGTTTCTTCCATATGCTGGTAATGGGCTTAAAACGCCTGTTTTGGGACTCTGCACAGAAAGTGTTTGCAGACTGCTGAATCCACACACGGGTTTAACTCTGAAAGTTGAGTGCACACATTGACAATCGTTCTGTTAGATAGCTGCGTTTTGGATTTAGAAGCAGATATTTCCCTGTGCTTACTGCTGTTTCTTCCGTATGCCGGTAATGGGCTGAAAACGCCTGTTTTGGGACTCTGCAGAGAAAGTGTTTGCAGACTGCTGAATCCACGCACGGGTTTAACTCTGGAAGTTGAGTGCACACATTGACAACCGTTCTGTTAGATAGCTGCGTTTTGGATTTAGAAGCAGATATTTCCCTGTGCTTACTGCTGTTTCTTCCGTATGCCGGTAATGGCCTGAAAACGCCTGTTTTGGGACTCTGCAGAGAAAGTGTTTGCAGACTGCTGAATCCACACACGGGTTTAACTCTGGAAGTTGAGTGCACACATTGACAACCGTTCTGTTAGATAGCTGCGTTTTGGATTTAGAAGCAGATATTTCCCTGTGCTTACTGCTGTTTCTTCCATATGCCGGTAATGGGCTGAAAACGCCTGTTTTGGGACTCTGCAGAGAAAGTGTTTGCAGACTGCTGAATCCACACACGGGTTTAACTCTGGAAGTTGAGTGCACACATTGACAACCGTTCTGTTAGATAGCTGCGTTTTGGATTTACAAGCAGATATTTCCCTGTGCTTACTGCTGTTTCTTCCATATGCCGGTAATGGGCTGAAAACGCCTGTTTTGGGACTCTGCAGAGAAAGTGTTTGCAGACTGCTGAATCCACACACGGGTTTAACTCTGAAAGTTGAGTGCACACATTGACAACCGTTCTGTTAGATAGCTGCGTTTTGGATTTAGAAGCAGATATTTCCCTGTGCTTACTGCTGTTTCTTCCGTATGCCGGTAATGGGCTGAAAACGCCTGTTTTGGGACTCTGCAGAGAAAGTGTTTGCAGACTGCTGAATCCACACACGGGTTTAACTCTGGAAGTTGAGTGCACACATAGACAACCGTTCTGTTAGATAGCTGCGTTTTGAATTTAGAAGCAGATATTTCCCTGTGCTTACTGCTGTTTCTTCCGTATGCCGGTATTGGGCTGAAAAAGCCTGTTTTGGGACTCTGCACAGAAAGTGTTTGCAGACTGCTGAATCCACACACGGGTTTAACACTGGAAGTTGAGTGCACACATTGACAACCGTTCTGTTAGATAGCTGCGTTTTGGATTTAGAAGCAGATATTTCCCTGTGCTTACTGCTGTTTTCTTCCATATGCCGGTAATGGGCTGAAAACGCCTGTTTTGGGACTCTGCAGAGAAAGTGTTTGCAGACTGCTGAATCCACACACGGGTTTAACTCTGGAAGTTGAGTGCACACATTGACAACCGTTCTGTTAGATAGCTGCGTTTTGGATTTAGAAGCAGATATTTCCCTGTGCTTACTGCTGTTTCTTCCATATGCCGGTAATGGGCTGAAAACGCCTGTTTTGGGACTCTGCAGAGAAAGTGTTTGCAGACTGCTGAATCCACACACGGGTTTAACTCTGGAAGTTGAGTACACACATTGACAACCGCTCTGTTAGATAGCTGCGTTTTGGATTTAGAAGCAGATATTTCCCTGTGCTTACTGCTGTTTCTTCCATATGCCGGTAATGGGCTGAAAACGCCTGTTTTGGGACTCTGCACAGAAAGTGTTTGCAGACTGCTGAATCCACACACGGGTTTAACTCTGGAAGTTGAGTGCACACATTGACAACCGTTCTGTTAGATAGCTGCGTTTTGGATTTAGAAGCAGATATTTCCCTGTGCTTACTGCTGTTTCTTCCATATGCCGGTAATGGGCTGAAAACGCCTGTTTTGGGACTCTGCAGAGAAAGTGTTTGCAGACTGCTGAATCCACACACGGGTTTAACTCTGGAAGTTGAGTGCACACATTGACAACCGTTCTGTTAGATAGCTGCGTTTTGGATTTAGAAGCAGATATTTCCCCTGTGCTTACTGCTGTTTCTTCCATATGCCGGTAATGGGCTGAAAACGCCTGTTTTGGGACTCTGCAGAGAAAGTGTTTGCAGACTGCTGAATCCACACATGGGTTTAACTCTGGAAGTTGAGTGCACACATTGACAACCGTTCTGTTACATAGCTGCGTTTTGGATTTAGAAGCAGATATTTCCCTGTGCTTACTGCTGTTTCTTCCATATGCCGGTAATGGGCTGAAAACGCCTGTTTTGGGACTCTGCAGAGAAAGTGTTTGCAGACTGCTGAATCC